>NW_015162511.1:221779-223212 GCF_001447785.1 Gekko japonicus | reverse complement strand
CCCGCCCCCCTCAGGCCCCACCCCCAAAATCTCCAGGTATTTCCCAAGCCAGAGCTGGCTACTCTAACCTCTAGTGTCTACAAGAGAGAAGCAAAAGATGTGGAAGGGACAGGCAAAGGGTTGGCACACACGAAAGAGAGAGGACTTTTATGCACCGATAGTTTCCCTCGTTTTCACCACACATCTCCGTCACATTTTCTTTTTCATTCTGCATTTCCCCCCACTTTCACCTTGCATGTCCATCAGGTTTTCTTGTTCATTCTGCACTGATTTTCATCCCTTCAACTCTCAGTTTGCTTTCCAGTCACTGTTTCCGTGTGTTTTTTTAGAGTGGTTTTGTGACGGATTTTCCCTTTGCTTTGCTTCCAAAGCTGAAGGTTATTCAAAAGCATACAGATTCCCTCTGATTTCCCCTTCCCTTTTCCTGCCCCTCAGGGGCCACTCCCCCACCCACATATGGGTCGATCCCCCCTCCCCTCCCCATACGGGCAGGGCTAGGCGCGGTGCAGCCTGGGAGGTGTAGTCCGCAGGGCAAGGCCCGGCCGGGGTGGGCGTGGGGTCCCGGCGGCCGACCGGACTACACTTCCCGGCAGGCCCCGCGGCAGCAAGCCAGCAGCAGTCGGCGGCGGTGGCCGCGGCTCGCTCTCGTCCTCACACTCGGGCTGCCGCTGCCAGTGCCGCCGTCGTCGTCGCCGCCGCGGCTCGGCGAGTCTCGCTGACCGGCCCCGGCGTTCCGACTCCGCCGGCTCGGCTGCTCTGGAGCTCGCCCGCCGCCGCTCGGACGGTCTCTCTCCCCGGGCGGGGGCCCGCCCCGGGAGCAGGTGCGTGTAATCGCTCCCCTCCTTTCCCGGGCCCGCTCCCCCCCCTCCGGCGCCATCGGGGGGAGGGGGGCCGGCGTGTGAGTGGGGTTTCCATGGAAACAGGGAGCGGGCCTTGGACCGCGGCCCTTTTTCCCCCTTCGCGGAGGTCCCGTCCAGGACAGGACGGTGACAGGAGGGCCGGGCGGCGGCGGCGGCGGCTCTCGCCTGCGGGGATCCCCGACGGGGAGGGAAGCCTCTTGCGCCCAGCAGGAAGAAGAGAGACTTTCTCGCCTTCCCCCCCCCCCCACCAAGAACTCCCTCGACGGGCGAGACTCCTGTTTTTCTCCCCCCTCTCTCTCTTCCCTCCCCTCCCCAGTTCCCTCCCCAGTTCCCTCTCCCCTCCTTGCTTGCTTGCTTGCGTGCTTCCTTCCGTCGACGGCGCGGACAGACGGCTCGACGGCCCCGGGAGATTCCCCCTTTGCTGCGGCCTTCCGAGAGGAAAGGGTAGCGCTGGGCTTTGCATGTCAGGGGGCGGAGGCGAGTTGCGTGTTTTGCGCCGGGGAAGCTGGAGCACAGGCGTCCGTCCCGTCCTTTCCGATTTTGGGGCGGGGTGGGGGGGGTGGGGGGCCCCTC
>NW_015162511.1:188291-221223 GCF_001447785.1 Gekko japonicus | reverse complement strand
AAATTGCTTTCAGAGCTCAAGGGGAGAAGGGGGGCGGGGGGGGGTTGGGGCTTGACATCCAAACCCAGCTGCTTTGGTCTGGCCAGGTGGAAGCCTCAAGGAAGAGCGCTAGCCAGCCGAGACCCCGGTTGCAGTCACCTCCGCCTCCAGGTTGGCCCCCCAAATGGCAGCCGCCCAGAGGAGAGAGCGCCTTTGCATGTTTACTGTCGTGTAGTTTCACCCTGCCAAGAAAACCGGAGCCTGGCGGTGGCAGGAGGGGGGAGTGGAGGGATGGGACGTTTTTGAAGCTCAAATGGGGATGGGGGATGTGCTGCAGGCATCGCGTCATCGCCTGGACAATCCTGGCTTTGGGCAGGGAGGCGGCTGGTCCCCCCCCCCTTCTTCTTCAAAGGGGTCTGGCAGAGGGTTTCCCAGCCTTTTGTAGGCTGCCTGTGTCTTTTTCTTTTTTTTAAGACCAAAACGTGATGCTAATCTGCAGCTGCGACAGGTTTCCACGGTGAGGCTTCCCTGCCAGGCTGCAGTGAGCAAACGGGTGAGGGGAAACCTCGCTGTGCCCGCTGCCAGGGGGGAAGCTTGACTGGGGAGGGGGGAGACGCTGCAAAGTTTGTGAGAGAGCCTAGCTTCAGTGGGGATGGGTTATTGTCTTTGCATGCTTGAAGCGCATTGTCCTGGTTGCGCACGTTTAAAAGAGGGGGGAAAGCAGGTGTGCGGGCAGAGATCTTGGCAGGAATTGGGTGGGGGGAGTTGTGATGTAGGTACTTGCCATGTTAGACAGCAGAGAGAGGGAGGGTTTGGATTTGGGAGGGGGACCTCCGCTCTGAGGCATGGGTGCTGAACACACACCGTCTGTCGAAGCTGATTGGAAGGCATTGCTGGAATTATTCATAGGTCAGATTTGGTGCTCGTGTATTGACCCTGTGTGGTGTTCTTCAGAAAGGAATACAGGAGTTGATTGCTTCCTCCATCTTAGAAACTCTGCTTGTTGTGTTGGCCTTGATCTGTGGTTATTCGGTGGTAAAAGTATCCTGTACACATTCAGAGGCAGTATACCACGCTGAGCCCTTGCTCTATTCAAGCCCTGTGTGACTTTCTATTTAGGATGCAGACAAAAGGCCGTGACGTGATGAGGCTGAAACCTCTCTCATCTCCCCCAACTTTTCTTGTTTTAAAACTTCCAGCCTGTTAAAGAATTCTAGACAGCTAGACTTTTTGTGTTGTTTTGGTTGTCCTTTATAAAAGGTGTTACGCAGGGGTGTAAGTAAGCTAGTACAGAACGCTGGTAAAAAAGCGGTCAAAATGATATCGGCCACCTTCTGCTTTCAGCTCCCTGGGAGAGGTGGTACTGACAAGAAATTTAAGTTACTTTTATCCCTTTTTGTTCTGGCTTTTGCTTTGGGCCAGCCTGGCTACCTGCAACCTTGGAACATGCAGTTTCCTAAAACATTACAACTGCTCGATAGGATAATTCTGGCTTTTCATATTGCTAACGTTTTGGGATCACCTTTGTTAACTGGGTTTGTAACCTGTACTTAATCCTGATGTGGTGGGGGCGTGTTTGTCTTTTGGTAGGGTGGGGATTGGGCAAGTGGTTTAGAAGTTACTGCTGCCATCTGCACCGTGGTTTGGGAGGCTGTTTGCCGGCACACAAAGTGACCATCAAAGATAGTAGTCTGGAAGGAAACCCTGTTCATCCTAGTGGCAGACCTGGACACTTGGGAGCCCATAAGAAACAGTTGTTAATCCGTCTGGCTTTTAAGTGTTGACCTAGCTCGTTTCCTTTTGGCCCTTGCCTTGCGCAAGCAGAGATGTCAGTTTAGACTTTTTTGTGCGGTGGTCACTGATGATACTGATTCATTCAGAATCTGTTACTGCTACTGGATTTTCAAAAAGATTATTATTTGGGTTAGGGTTTGAGAGCCGTGACCTGGATATGGTCCAGGCTACCACGATCGCATCAGAGGTTGGCGGTTAAGCAAGCTCAGTCCTCGAATGGGAGACCACCTAGGAAGTCTAGGGTTGCTATGCAGAGGCAGCCAATGGCAAACCACCTCTGATCGTCTCTCGCCTCGCAAACCCTACAGTCACCATAAGTCAGCCGCGACTTGCCATGATTTCCACCACCGCCAAAGTTTGAGAGCTTCTTTCAAATAGTGTTGTTGTTTTGGCCTGCACCTGAGCCAAAGTGTTGCAATGGAAGCTATGATTAGACATCAGCTTTTGCGCCGCGACGGTCTCTGTTCTGAGGGGCCCTATAGCCATTGGCCAGACTGAGCTGTAAACTGAGAAGTCCAGAGTTCAAATCCTGCCTCCATCACGCCTCTACTACGGGGCTTTAGGGAAGGCACTGTGTCTCGGTCTGTCTCCCTCACCAGGTACCACACGAGGTTCTGACCTACCTTACAGAGATGTGTGTAAGGATTAAGTGCAGTGATCCGTGATGTGCTTTAAAGCAATGAATAAATGCTACGGAGTTTCAGTACCGGTGTTCCGTCTAGTGCCAATCCTTCTGTCTGCCTTGTGGGCCAGCAGGCATCCGTTTGGGGCTTGGCTCGCTGAGTCAACATATCTGATCTTCGGATGAACTCGTAAGGCAGGATTGCAGCCCAGGCGAGGCATCTCGTACCCTCGGATTCAGTAGCAAAGCTGTAACGTCATGTGCTCTCTCTGCGAAATCCCTTTGCCCGTGGCACAGGAGAATATACGTCGTCCAAAAGGGACAGCTGGTGAGCTCCAGTCGTTGCACTCTGTAGCTGGGAAGCTCAAGCTTTAGAGGCGACTATGTTGTTTGAAAGTTGGAGGGGTGCTGGAGGAGGAGCCAGGGAGACAATGAGATTAGCTGGTTTGCTAAATTGCATCAAAGGGTGCAGTCACCCCCTGCACGTGATTGGCAATTTACGGCTCGAATTTCTATGTCCTGCCCTTTCTTGAGGGCTGAGACCAAACCCTGTTTTTTCTGAATGCACAGATACCTAAGTAACGGTCTCGGCTTGCGCTTTCCCTCTTTTTTTCCTCTTTCCTAGCCTGCTCCCCATCCACGTCTCCTGTCCTGTGGAAGAAACTTTCCCAGCCTCTGTAGGCAAGAGAACCCAGTCTTTTTATTCTCCCCTTCTGTCCTTTCTCCTGCTCAGGACTAACTCCAGACATTGCAATCCAGAGAGCTCCTCCTCTTCCCCCTAGCTACACACGTTTGTAGTTCCCTCCACCTGCTTGCACCCTTCAGAGTCTGCCTAGACCCATTAGCAGAGAATCCCCTTCATGGCGTCTAGGAAGGAACGTTTACTGCAGTTTGTCTGTCATACGTCCCGTGTGTTGAAGATATGGCAAGAAGCGATGGGTTGAAATCAGAAAATTTCTAACTAGCAGAGTGCTAGCTGTCTGCATTCTATTTTAGATTCTTAAGCATCAGAATCCAGATGTTGTTCTTTGGATATAGACAGAATACCACACTAAGAGCAGTTATGCAGTGGGATGATTGTTGAGTCTTCTTACTTTGCCCATACTTTTGCTTTGACCTCATACCTGGTCTAAAGGTAGGGGATTCCTTACGACGATACCTGATGGTAAGGTGTTAGGCCCCTGTGCAGATGATGACAGCAACTAAATGAGGCCAGTTGTATACAAGATTGGGGTGTCTGCACGCACCAGGTGTGCAGAGAAATGTGAATTTGGGAACTCACCAAACTAAAAGACTCCCCCCCAAGAGAGCCAGTTTGGTGTAGTGGTTAAGTGCGCGGACTCTAATCTGGGAGAACCGGGTTTGATTCCTCACTCCTCCACTTGCACCTGGCTGGATGGCCTTGGGCAAGCCGTAGTTCTGATAAGAGCTGTTCTTGAAAAAGAGCAGTTTCTGTCAAGAGCTCTCTCAGCCCCACCTACCTCACAGGGAGGGTGTCTGTTGTGGGGAGGGGAAGGGAAAGGAGTTTGTAAGGCGCTCTGAGACTCCCTTGGGTAGTGAAGGGCGAGGTATAAATCCAATCTCCTCTCCTCTCCTCTTCTCTTCTTTATAAGAACTGAATATGGTCAGAGGTCATGGGATTATGGGAATTATTAAAGAGTCAGATGGGGGGGCAGAGGGGCAGTTGGCCTGCTGAATAACTCTCAGAGAGCTCATAGAACCCTAGACTGCAAAGTGTTGGGTTTTTTTTTTGGGGGGGGAACGATTTCCAAATTATCCCTCCTCCAGATTGATCATGTTTGTATCCCGTCCTCCCTTGTCAAGAGCCTCAGGGTAGCGTACGTGAGGATTGTCGCATTTTATCTAGATAAAAGCCCTGTGAGGAAGGCCAGGTTGGGCGGGTGTGATTGGTTCTGGTCCACTTGGTGAAATTCATTGCTGAGCTGGGACCCAAACATAGATCTCCCCAGTCCAGCTTTATTCGCTGCACAGCACGGCCTGTCAGCTTTAGACAATTTGCTGAGTTCCATCCAGGATTAAGTCTTCTCTGGGCCTTTTTCAGATGATTCAGTTATAGCACAAGAAATATGCATTTATATAGCCCTCTTGCTGCTCAGGATCTGGGTTTCTTGTGTGCTCTTGGTCTGGGCGGGTATTCTGTTTTCGCCAGCAGCCATGTGTTGGGAAATTGTAGTTCTTTGCCTGGCTTGTGGGGGGGTAGTGGTGGCAGCGATGCACTTTGGAGTGCTGTCTGGTATGAAGTTATGCGGGTGTCAAAAAGACACCTATTGGACAGTGCCCGTGACATCACTCACAAAGCTGGACACATACAGTCCACGGGGCTGTGTCTTGACTCCGGTCAGTGCTCCACTTGCAAGAAGGGAACTGTGTAATTTGTGTGCAGAACTCTTGGTCAAGTCCAGTGTTTCCATCTCCACAATCTCTGGGCTTTTGCCTTGTCAGTTAGATGGTGACTCAGACTAGGTGTTCCTCAAGACTTTGCCTGGGGACCGATTACTTTCAGTTGTTGCTACAGCCCCTTTCTCAGGCTGAGTACTATATTCCGCTGCGATGGAGTGCACAACTCAGTCTTTAGAAAGTAGGGGGGGGGGATTTTCCTCTTTGCAGCCAGGCTGTCCCACCCCAATTAGAGTTAGCCTGCTTATTGCTGCATAGCTCTAGAAGGTTTAACCGGGAGTACCGTGCACGCTTTGAGCTGATCCTCTGGATCGGCCCTTTCCCCGTCCATTTTGCCAACATCCCCCTTGGACGTTCAGCGTTTGGAACAAAATGCAGAATTCCAGATGGCTCCCGTGCCGGTGGAGAGTGGGTTACTTCTTGAGCGACTCTTTCGAGAGATGGGGATGGGAGAGCTTGATGCCGGTGCTGCTGGTTTGAGCACCAGTGTTTGTGGCAAGAAGGGGGTTAGGTTCAGTTAAGACCGAGGAAGGTCAGAGGGAAGAATAAGGGAGGAGCTGACTGCTCTCTGTCCCTCCCGCGTGTGACTCCTAAGTGAAGAACTCCATTGATGGAACTGGGGTGACCCTGCAGTCAAAGCCCTTCTTGTTTCAGGGTGCTACAACCCCCCCCCCCCCCGTCTGCTTGCTCCCAAGGAAGCTTCTTGGGAATCATTGGGATTGCCGAGGGGTTGCACATAGGGGTCGTCTGCCACTGTTGCCACGGGAGACTTGAGGCTCAGGAAATAACAAGGGCCAGTGTGCTTTTCCTCCGGACTGCCACGAGAAGTCTTCCCGTGGCTCCTCCTCCCTCATATGTTGTCAGGTTTGTCTCTTCTAGAAAACAAGGGTGTAGACTCTTGACTCCGCCGGGCCTGCTCTCCCCGCTCCCGTCCCTCTGATGTGCCCGTCCTCTCCCGTCTGGAGGCACATCCACATGGCTCTTATTTCAGGGATCAGACGTGCTGGAGACCTTCCTGTGGAGCTCCTGGCCGGGCTCGCCAAGCCGCATGGCTGACAGGAACTATTGTGGGCCGTGCGATAGACGTGGCTGGCTTCCAGCCTCGGGGCAGTGGAGCTACCTGCCTCCTCTCCGGGCCATTTCCTGCCCTCCCGGTCGGTCGCCTGCTGCAGCGCCTAGCCGGTGGCCAGGACAGCTGCCGGTTCGGGGTGGGCTCCGGGCTGTGGCAAATTCCTTTGTGGAATTCTCTCCGCTCTCGGCACCTCCCCCCTCGCCGTCTGTCCAGAAGGAAACTCCCCGTAGTTTCCTGGGGAACTTGTTCTCGTGCTGCCCTGATCTGGGGTGTGTGTTTTTCTTTTCTCCTTCCTCCCGCTCTCTTCCCCCACTTCGAGTCCCCGGGTTCCGTTCTCCCCATTGGCAGGGCTCCTTCGCCTCTCTCCTTTTTTTCCTCCTTCTCCCCCCCCCCACCCCTGTTCCCTGGGAATGCTTCTGTCTGGCGAACGTCCCACATCCTCCCTGGGAAAAAAGAATGCACTTAACAATGTCCGTTTCTGTGGCTGCATCCTTCTGGGGCCTTCTTGCCTCTGCCGCTGACCCCGTCTTCCTCGCTCGCTCCGCTCAAGGCGAGGCTTCTGCAGGCTCGGCCTCTGCTTCTGGCATCTTTCGTTTCGGTCCACAGGGATTCTGCCCCATCTGCGCTCTGTTTCTCCTCTGACGGCCCCTCCATTTAGCACAGGGCTCTGCTGGGGTTCCCCCCCCCCAATCCCACAAGCCTCCTTCTCTGAGGCTGGCTGGTACTAGCTTTTGTAACGGACCAGTCCTCTTTGCCTGACTCTGGTCTTCTCTCCCCCTCCCTGCCTTCGAGCTCTTTAGGACCTTAAACACATTACCTTAGAAGTCTTGGACTCGGGATGCAACGCACTGGGTTGGTGGGTGTCACGCTCGTCCTTGGCTCGGATACCTGTCTCCTTGCTCTGTCTGTCTCCCTTCTGACTTCGGATTGCTTCTTGGGGTGGTACCTGTCCGTATGGCAGTCAGAGGATCTCCCACGCTGCTTTGCCCGAGAATGCCTTTCGTCTTTCCCCCAAAGCAGCCCCCAAACGGCAGCTTGATTTGCAGTTAGAGCCCATTCCCGGTAGATGATAGACAGGCAATGGCTCCTTTAAAAAAAAATGTTCAGCTAGAGTCTTTTCCATCCAAATGAAGTTCTAGAGAGTACCTTGGGGCCAGGAACAGCAAACCTGTGCCTCTCGTCACATTCCTCCTCAGACACAGCTCTGTTTCACCCCGCCCTTTGTGCACAGTCGTGTCCTGCCTTAGCTAGATGTGGATGTGGCTCCCCCCCCCACCCTCCAGTGCCATTTCCTTCCTTGTTTGCACTTGATCTGTTCAAGTTGCCTCTTGGTAGCCTGCAGAGGAAAACGTGGCTCAGTGGCTGAATGTGTGCTTTGCATGCATGAGTCCCCGGAATCCCTAATAGAGGGATCTCTGATGGAAAGGCTAGTGAACACCCTTGGCATGAGAGACTGCCGGTCAGAGGAGAAGAAAACAGGGCCGGGTGAACTGTTGAATCGATTCACTATAAAGCAGTTTTCTGTGATCAAAACAACTATGCACTGCGTCCGCCGCCCTAATGCTTTTATGTTGGTTTGACAGGCGGAGCCCCTGACAGGACCCTATCTGGTCGGCCCCGAGTGGCTGTCATGATCTCTGCAGCGCCTCTTTACAGCGGGGTGCATAACTGGACCGGTGCCGAGCGGATTCGCATGTGTGGACTCAACGAAGAGAGGTGAGGTGCGTGCGTGCGTCCCCAGACTGTGTGTTTTGGGGAGAAGAGGTTCGGTCGATTGCTCTGGGAGAGTCCACTGGGATCCTTCCAACAGAGGGAATTTTACAGTTTGTAACCAAAAAAAAGAGCCAATTTCTACAGTTTGTGAATTTGAAGGGATCTGTGGGAGGAAATTTTCAAGTGTGCCAAAGTTTACATTGATATTTCCCCAGTCAAATCGATTTTTTTTTAAAAATCGTACTTTATGACAGATCCTATCAGGGCCTGCAGCCCAGGCCAGCGTGGTCTCATCAGATCTCGGAAGCTGAGCAGGGTTGGCCCTGGTCAGTATTTGGATGGGAGACCACCAATGAAAGCCAGGGCTAGGATGCAGAGGCAGGCGGCGACAAACCACCTTTGAATGTGTCTTGCCCTAAAAAAAAAATCACGAAAAGACCCTTCAGAAACTAAGATGCCGTTTTTAAATGTTGCTCAAAACCCAGTGTTGACACTGAATCCTGAATATTTCCCAATCCAACTCTCAGACTTGA
Source organism: Gekko japonicus (assembly GCF_001447785.1). NCBI lineage: Eukaryota > Metazoa > Chordata > Lepidosauria > Squamata > Gekkonidae > Gekko > Gekko japonicus. The sequence goes on along the minus strand of NW_015162511.1, from coordinate 213,092 downwards.
TTTTTTAAAATTGTTTGCTAGGCGCATATTGGGCTCTTCCGTGAAGCTCCTGGAAGTGTGCCGTCCGAGGGGTCGATGGGGCTCCACACGGGCTTAGCTTCAGTAGTGCTTTTGGGCTCAGGTGCTCCCAGACCAGGGGCCCTTGGGTTTGAAATCTGAAAAATTCAGAATGTCTGGTCTGAACACAGACGATTTGCCGGGTCTTTGAATTCGAGATACATTCCCTCCTCCCCTAGCTGTGGTTCCCATGACCACAGGATGCTGCATTCTACCAGGCCACACCCGTGGCCTATGCAGTTCTGTGTTTGCTCAAGTGCTCTTTGGGGGTCTTGGGTGAAAGGGGGTCTTCTTCTACCTGAGATACTTTTACTGAAGATGCTAAGGTCTGAACCCGAAATGTTCTGCATGTGATGCCGGTGTTTTATCACTGAACCACGGCCTTCCCATAGCATCCCCTCCCTGGATTTACCTGCCACGTTCTGGTGTCGTAACTTAATTCCAGTGTTCTTGGGGGTACAGTTTCAGAAGCTGTGCTCTCGGAACCAAAGGGGTCACAGGCGGCACAGCATGGAGTTAGTGCAGCTGATGCAGCTGGGAACAAAAAAGTCCCACAGGAGGTCCAGTGTGCTGGCTTTGGCTTGTGGTACAGGCCAGGAGCTGAAAGAAGGCAGCCAGACTGCATACCCTTCAAAGCAGCATAGGCAACGGGCTGTACTTGTGGGCTGTATCCACCCAGTAAATGTTTTATGATTGCTAGTACCAGATATCTGATGGCCACGGTACAGAGGGCAGAGGAAAGCAGCTTTCGGATTGGCACTTCCTATTCTGGATCTTACGAACATAGGAATGGCGTGACTGGATCCTGTGCCCGTGCATGGGGGGGGGGGGTTGGACTAGGTGGCCTGTATGGCCCCTTCCAACTCTATGGTTCTGTGATTTCACCAGTTTTCTCTTATACCCACAACAGGAGAGCGCCACTTTCTGATGAAGAATCTAATACCAGCAGCTCCCAGCATCTGGGGTCCCCGGAGTTCTGCGTTGGCAGCAGCTTTTCCAAGGTGAGGGGGCACGGGGTGGGGCTCAGCAGGCACAGCTGGTATAGAAAAGGAGCCTACATCCTTGCCTAGTGAGGAGAAGAAGAAGAAGAAGAGATTGGCTTTATACCCCGCCCTTCACTACCCAAGGGAGTCTCAGAGCGGCTTACATTCCCTTCCCCTCCCCACAACAGACCTACCCTTGTGAGGTAGGTGGGGCTGAGAGAGCTTTTGACAGGAACTGCTCTTTTTCAAGGACAACTCTTATCAGAACTACGGCTTGCCCAAGGTCATCCAGCCAGGTGCAAATGGAGGAGTGGGGAATCAAACCCGGTTCTCCCAGATTAGAGTCCACGCACTTAACCACTACATCAAACTGGCTGGAAGGTCTGGATGCCAGATTTTCTAGCTGCCTTGTTATTGAGGAGTGTCTGCACAAATCAGTATGTATAACTGGTCTTCAAAAAAGATGATGGTCGCAAGTGCAGACAGCATTTTAAAAGACTTCAGTAAATTCTTTAAAGATGGGCCTATTAGCAGCATTGGCCACGATAGTTCAATGGCGCTTCCATGGTCAGAGGCAGTGTATCTGAATGTTAGGTGCCAGGGCCGCACAATGTAGGAGGGTTTATTTCCTCAATGTTTTTTTAATTTACGTGCTTCCAAGATACATTCTTGAGAGCCAACAACAGTGGAAAACAACAGTGACTACATGGAACTTAATGTCAATCCAGCAGGAAAAGGTTTTTTTAAAAAAAACATTTTCTTCTCTTAAACTAGCATAGCACAGCACCTAAAAGATGGAGTTGTTGACTTGGAAAAATGGAATTCAGATCTAGCCCCAGCTATGGATTCACTAGGAGACCTTAATGCAAGTCTCCCCCTCCCCTCTCCAATTTCTCTCCTGTCTGCAGTATGAGAAGGTTATATATTGACCTGCTTTATGTGAAGGTAGTTAAGATTACCGGGGGAGGGGGGGAGATGCACAGGTATTTGTTTAGAAATGTATTCCCTTCTTTTCTCCCCAGTGGGGGCTCCAAACAGCTTTGTAGCATCATTCTTCACCTCCTTCAGTTTAACCTCACAACGACTACCCCGTGAGGTAGTTTAGGATGAGAGGGGGGGCGAGTGCCCGAGGTCCTGCAGCGAGCTTGCGTGGCAGAGCAAGGATTCGAACCCAGGTCTCACAGGCCCTAGTCTGACATTCCTCTAAATATCGCCATCCTCCTTCCCCTCTGTTCTCGCAGGTGGAGCTCACAGCAATCTCGAGTAGCGGCAGCAGTGCCCCAGGGTTTGAGGCGGAGGGCATCGTGGAGGAGAAGCTTGGGCCCAAGCTTGAGGTCCAGCCTCACGAGCCAGACTGCGCCGGGAAGTCCTCAAAGGGCGGTGATGCCAGCCAAGGGGATGCCGGGGAGGCGGAACCCACCAAACCGGAGAGCAGCGGCCCGGACTGCCTTTGGCCCCCTGCGAAGAAGGAGGCCGACGTCCTCCCCGCCTGCCCCAGGGCTCCCGAGAGCGAGCACGCCGGCAGGGAGAAGAGCACCCTGCCTGCCGGAGTAGCCGTCACCACCGCCGCTGCCACCGCCACCAGCTGCACCACTCTGGCCTCAACCCCAGCCACTTTCACTCTGAAAAGCGTCTGTTTCCCCACGTCTCAGGCCGCCGCTATGCAAAAAATGGCCCTCTCCTTCCAGCCGGGAGCGGTCCTGGCCCCCAGCCAGCCCCTGGTTTACCTCCCACCCCCCAGCTGCGTGGCCGCCCTTCCGAGCCCGCTCGGGGTCTCGTCCACGCTCACCCTGCCTGTCTTGCCCCCCTTCCGGCAGGACCACTGTCTGCCGGGGCTCCTCGCCCCCTCTGAGCTGCATTCGTATTCATATGCCTTCTCCGTGGCCAGACCGCTGGCCCCGGACTCCAAAGCGACGTCGGTGGACGCGGGACAGCTGACCAGCCCTCCCCCGTCGGGAGAGAGCAACGCCTCTGCAGCCGCCGGCCCTTCCCCTCCCTCCGACAGCGTGGACCACCCGCCCAGCACCCCCGCGTTGGTGGCGTCGTGCGGGAGCGCCATCCCCCTGTCGTGCCCCAGCGTGCTCACCAGGGCCCCCACGGCCCCAGAGCAGCTCGCACAGGGAGTCCTGGCGTCCATCTCCCCGCTGAAGTCGCCTCCGCAGCTGGAGCGCGAGATGGTCTCCTCCCCGGAATGCAGCGAGATGCCTCTGGACCTCTCCTCCAAGTCCAACCGCCAGAAGCTGCCTCCGCCGAGCCAGCGCAAGACGCCCCCCATGCCCGTGCTGACCCCGGTGCACACCAGCGGCAAGGCCCTGCTCACCACCGTGCTCTCCAAGTCGCAGCGGGTGGCCCAGGCCGTGGGCTCCCCGCCCTCCGCCCCGCCCTTCGTCATCTTCCCGGAGTTCTTGCGCAACGGGGAGCAGGGACCCTGGGTGAAGAACTCGACTGCCCTCATCAGCACCATTCCGGGCACCTACGTGGGGGTGGCCAACCCGGTGCCTGCCTCCGTGCTGCTGGGCAAAGACTCCAACGTCGGCTTCAGCAGGGACTCCCGCCACCTCCCCAAGCAGGAGCCCATTTCCATCGTCGACCAGGGGGAGCCCCGAAACGCCGGGCCGCCTTCTGGGAAGAAGGGGGGCACTGCCAATGCAGACGGGCAGATGGACCCTCCGCGGCAGCTCGTTCATGGCAGAAGCCTCCCAGGGCCCCCGTTGCGCTCCGCCAAGGAGCTGTCGCTTTGGAATCCCGGCCAGGGCAGCGTTTACCCGCGATGCTCACTCAACGGGAAGCCCGCCAGTCCTCAGCTTCTGCCGGTGGGCTGGTCACCCTACCACCAAATGCCTCCACTTTCTATCGGCATCTCAGCAGCTGCCGGGCAAGCCCCTCCCAATCAAGTGGGTCCCTCCAAGCCGGCCGGGGCAGCCGAGATGGCCGCGTTCCCCAGCGCACAGCCGACAGAGTCCGGCCCGGCAGCCCAGAAGGCTCCCGATGCTCCCCAGCAGGGCAAGAGTTGCAAGACGGCCTTGCCCAATATGGCTGACCCCACATGCGTCTCACCAGCGCTGCAGACCAATCCTCCGGACTCCAGGGGCTCGAAAGCCCCTACTCCCACCCACGGCTGCCACAGACCGGAGGCCGATTCCGCAGCCAAGAGCGTTCCCCAGCCAGAAGCTCCCACAGAAGGCCTCAAGCGCCTCGGGGACAGCAAGCCGAAAAACCAAGTCTTAACCACCTATCTGGCCCGCGACCTCCCCTTGGCCGGCCAGGCCGGCCTGCGAGCGCCCTCCGAGTCAGTGCCGCTCGCGGAGAGCCAGTGCCAGGCCCAGAGGTGCGACCTGTCCCAGAACCAGCCGAGCACAGAGATCCCCGCCCGCCCCTGTCACCAGGTCGACCTCAGCCGCGTGAAGAAGGAGCGGGTGGAGCCTGACGTCCCCTTTGCCCCCGCTGCCTGCCTGCACCCCTCGAGGGATCCCCCAAAGGCCAAGCTCAAGGGGGTGGCCCACATCAGAGTGGAGGGGGGCTTCCCCTGCAAGTCCAAGAGGCAGCGCGACGAGCTGGACCGCCCGGCCCACAAGAGGCCGAAGTGCCGGAGCAGCGAGGATGCCCTAGCTTCGTGCAAGTCGAGCAGCCAGGATCCGCACACTCGCAAGGTGAGCAACGTGGCCGCGGCCTCTGGCGTCGGTGTGAGGACAGTGCCGGGAGCGTGGATTGTTGGAGGGCCGCGAAGTGGTCGGGAGCAGACGGTGGGTTGGGGGCCCTCGCTGAGGACTGGTCCCTTGCGGAGTGCGGAAGTTCAGGGCCAAGGGGTTCGGGAAGGGAGACGAGGGCAAAAGGGACAGGGAAGGCCATAAGCCGTGGCTTGCGGGGGGTCCCTTGGGAAATTCCTGGTAGGCTGAAAAGATTCCTCAGAGGTGCTTCGGAAACTACAGGCAGGAGAATTGGTAGATTCTCCCTGCGTTTATGGCAGAGCTGGGGGAACTTTGTGGCACCCTCCGTAGCTCGCACAAGACGGCATTGAGAACTCCACTCCCGGCAAGCGCTTCTCTGATGGGTGCCGTTATTTTAACAGCTATTCGCAGTGATATGATTGACTCTTTGATTTACCTTCCTTTTCCCTGGGACCTGTTTTTATTAATCGGCAACACTGATGGGGAGAACTATATAAATAGATGCTTCTGGGTGGTTGTTTTTTTTTTTAATTACACGGGTTGTAGCTTGACACGGTGCCGAAGCAGTCTGATGTCAGGGGAACACGGGGACGCCCGTCGAGGTTCCCACAGACGCCTCTGCATATCTCTGGCTCTTCCAACCGTGCCGGGATGCTTTAGTCCTTTCGTGAGGGTGACGTTACACATCATTTTAGAAGGCAAAATTAAGAGACGGAACATCAGGATCGGGTCCCACCGATGGAGCACGCGTGGCTTTGTGGCCTCTCTCTTGTTCGACTTGTTCGGCTGGTTTTCTCCCATTCCCGTTTTTCAGACGGGAGAGAGCGGCTCGCCCCCAGCCGTGCACCGAGTCCATAGCTGCCATGCTTAATTCCCAAAGCGAGACGTAGCGGGGCTTAGATCTTTCCTTTCCAGAAAGCAGTCCTGTTTTCCTCTAGTCCCCAGTTTGTTGCGATGACCCAGTGGTGAGGCCAAAGAGCTCTGCCGTGGTTCGGGGGCACCCTGTCGTCCCACGTGTCCTGTGCCTCAGGGTTGGCCCCTCTGTTCTGTTCGAATTGGTACCACCTCTCGCTCGACCGGGAGGGTGGGCTTGAGCTGCAGCCTGGCAGAGCGAGTCCCTGCCCACGACTGACGTGCCTCTTCTGTGTCCGCAGTGGCGGAAGCATCACGGCGACCTCCGTGACCTCAAGCGAGAGAGCCGGTTGGGTTCCACGAAGGAGCGCAGCAGCCTGCGAGTGAAGCGCAAGCGCCGGAAGCCATCCCCCGGGCACCGGGGGCACAGCTGCGAAGAAGGTATGGTAACCAAATCTGGGCTCTCCCCAAAACGTCCTACGGCCAGGGAGGCATCTTACGCTGACTCCCATCTCCTGTGTCTTTCAAACTCCTTGCAGCTGGGCATGGCCCAGTTTTGTCTGCCTCTTGCAAGAATGTGGTTGGAATTGGGGTGTGTGTGTGTGTTATGATCTTTGCTACCGGGAGTGAGTAACGTTACAAGGACAGGGCTGCATCCAGTAGGAGGGAGGTGTCTTGAGTCTTTCAGGGGCAGTCAAGTATCGTCCTAAATTTTCAACTTTAATTAAGGAAGTGAAGTCTCTAGCCCTTTCTGTTTGCAGGGCTATGGATTTTTTAAAAAGACATGCAGCATTCTAGCCAGGTCAGACCTGACGTCTTTTGGTCAGAGAGCACAAAAGTCACTGAGACCTCCTGAGCGACAGAGACAACTTGGTGTAGTAATCGTTCAGTAAGACTGGGAGACCTGGGTTCGAATCCTTGCTCAGCCTTGAATCAGGCCCAGTGTACCCAGTGTATTAACCTAACCTCCCTGAAAGGGCTGTTTGTGAGGGCAGAAGGAAGGAGGGAGGAGTATGCCCAGCTCCCTGCGCTCCGCGGAGAAAAAGCAGGATTAAAAATAGGCAATTCACACGTACTTTCCTTGTGTGTTTGGCTCAAACTTCTTGTTTCTATTCAAGTGTGATGCCGTTTTAGTACCATTAGATAAAGCCCCTTAATCAGAGTTGGAACTTGACCGTTTGCACTCTGTGACGTAGCCTTAGCTCCCGCACATGCAAAGACACACACACCGTTTTGGGCTCCTGGAATAACCATAGGGCCACTTGCCGATTGCACCGTCGGCTCCCTTCGCCAGGCCTCTTCAACTGAGGCTGTGTGTGGTACTGTTTTCGGTGGCAAGCAGGACGTAGGTGGAGTGAGAGAGGTCTTCTTCCCCGTGCGTGCTGTTGGTGTCGCTTCCTACGAAGCCAGCCAGGTGGAGATCACCTTTTCTTTTTCCAGACGACAGTTAGTTTTCAGATCTCTCTTCTTGTTCTCCCCCCCCGCCCCCCCCAGCTTTTGTTGAGAAGAAAGCAAAGAACAATTTCCGGGACTTCATCCCCGTGGTGTTGAGCAGCCGGACACGAAGCCAGTCAGGTGGGTGGCTGAGGAGAGGGGACTCCGTAGATCCGGGGAAGGGAGCAGGGCTGCTGAGCAGGAAGTTGCAGTCAGGTTGCAGGATGTGGGCGATAGGATGGTGCACACGGGCACGCTGCACGAGAGCCTCTTGGTCGCAGAGCCGGTCCCATGTCCTAAGAGACATGGAACAAGACAAGACAGTGACAATAGTTTCAGAACATGCAGGCTTCTGACTAACACAGATCTCTTCCTCTGGGTGAATAGAAGGCGGGTGGTGGTGGTGGGGAGATGAGCTGTTGCTTTTGCACTTTTTTTGTTGTTGATTGTTTAATGCATTATACATTTGGCGGGGGAGTTGAGTAAAAAAAAATATATCCCAGATCCACACACACAAAAAAGGAAGCGGTACCCAGTCTGCTGCGGTGGCTCAAGTGGTTAAGACGCTGAACTGCAGGCTGTAGAAGGTCAGTAGTTCAGCAGTTCAAGACCCGGGTGCCGCAAGACGGGGTGAGCTCCCGTCTCTAGTTCCAGCTCCTGCCAACCTAGCAGTTCGAAAGCAAGAAATTGCAAGTAGATAAATAGGGACCACTTCGGTGGGAAGGTAACAGCGTTCCGTGCGCCTTGGTGTTTAGTCATGCCAGCCACTTGACCACGGAAACGTCTTCAGACAGCGCTGGCTCTTCGGCTTTGAAACGGAGATGAGCACTGCAACCCTAGAGCCGGATTCGACTGGCTTTCGAGCAAGGGAACCTTTACCTTTACACAGAATGAGATCATAGATGTGGCCTTTAATGTTGGTCTCTACAGGGTCTTTCCTTTCCTTTTTCCTGTAGGAAGCATAGGGGGCTCTTCCACTAGCTTGCTGGGGGACTGCGACGGGGCTGGCCACGAGATCGTTCCGCTACTGTCGGAGGATGAGGAGAACGACGAGGAAGAGGACCTGCCGTCCCCGAAGCACCGCCGGCTACGGAAGTCTCACCGGCTCTCCCTGCACTCCAGCTGCCGAGACCGAGAGAGAGAGCGGTCCCGCTCAGAGAGGGGCAGCCTTCCCCCGAGCAAGACTCAGGAGCTCCCGTGGCAAGTGGAAGCCACCAGGCAGCTGTGGGACCGCAAGGAAGCGGAGGAGGAGAGCAGCCACGTCAAGAGGAAGAGGAGGCGGCGGCAGAAAAGCTGGAAGTACCAGACGGGGGAGTACTTGATTGAGCGGGACAAAGAAGAGCACACGAGCTGTTGTCACAAGCGTCGGAAAGCGAAAGCAGGTAACAAGAAGCCGGGCAGAGGAGTCAGAACACCGTTTGGGGGGGGGGGGTGTCCAAGGTAGTGTCCCTTGAAATAGACTTCCCTGTTGCCAGTAATTTTAAGAGTGTTGCCGATGTGACTTGATGGGGTCAGTCCACATCCAGGACAGGCACACTCTGTCGTCTTGGCTGCTGGGCTCGGGCTCCGTGGCATGCCCCAGAGAGGCATGGAAGAGGTCAGGAGAGAGGAGGGAAAGGCAGAGGCCCCGAGGGCCACTCAGAACAGCTTGCCTGTTGACGAAGGGGGGAATCCGCCAGTTAGGACTGCGCTTCCCAAGCTGTAGGGCAGCCCACCCCCCCTACCCCCTGTGGAGGGGGGCAGGAAGAGGACGTGTCCGGGAAGATCCTCCTCGTGGAAAGCCTGTCTTCCCAGTTAACGGAGTTGCGGCCACCCAAACGGCTACCCTTTTGGAAGCTGCAGAGGAAGTGGGAACATAGAGATGCTTCTGGCTGGATGCAGCGCTTCCATCTCGTGCCTCTCTTCCTAGCCAGCTGGTTTTATGGGCAGAATCTGAGATGCCCCGACGTAGCCCCTTCCTGGAGCCAGTGAGGCATTCATAGCGGATCAGGGTCCACGGTTCCCTGGCCTGCAGCCGCCTGTGCCGGGCATGTCGTTTGTTGCAAAGAATCTAGGTGTTCACCACCTGGATCGTCCAGTGGTGGGAAAGGTAAATCCTGAAAGGAGGCCCCAATTTTAAAAATCTGAGACACGTTGTTCCAGGGAGCATGTATCAGAATGGGGTACACATCGGCCTCTTAATCCAACATCTCTTGAAGGGAGAATGCGTCGTATTCGTGCAGGACCATTTTGTGCATATTTTTTTTAAAATTTGGGAAGCTGACTTCTGCAACAACCAGTATAAATTATGCAAATGTATGTATTGGCTTGCTTTGCATAATTTATTCCACTGCTGCCAGCTGGGAAGGAGGAACAGGTGGCCAGGCAAGGAGCTATAGGGCGTCCTGCTCCGCCCTCCTGACCCCCTTCCCTGGGTTCCTGAGGGTTTTTTTCCATGCATCACCTGTGTGGTGTGAGGCATAGGACAGATCCACTAAGGTGAGAAACGTGCCTTAAAATAAAACAAAACAAAAGCTGTGGTAGATTTCTGCACCCAGTCCAGGTTCTGCAACTGTTGCAGCGCTTTGCGTGGAATGAGACACCCGGCCCTGACAGATGCCCATCCAGTTTCTGTTTTTGAAAATCTCCAGTTCCCACAAGCTTCCCAGGCAATTTATTCCATGGCGAAACCGTTAACAGCAGCAACTAGGGCATCTGTCCTAAGACGTCGTCGTCTGTATCTCTCTCCTCCCTGTAATTTAAAGGCATAGCCTAACCTGAGTGGAAACCGTAATCAGCGGCCTCTTTCCTTTCAGAAATTCCCCCCACCCCCAAGAATTATCTGAAAAGATATCAGGAAGAAGAGAGGTCACTCGTTTTTGCAGCAAAGCCCCTTGCAGGCTTGCCAAAGGGACCGTGTAGCTGGCGGCAGGAAAGCCGGCCTTCGACTGTGGCCTTTGCTCCGGCCCCGCTGGGCAGGAGCGAGGATTAAATCCTCTGTCGCGGCCCGAGCAGAGCCGGGGCCTCCTGGTTTTGTGGGCTGCAGCCAGTGGCCACCAGAGGGCGGGCCGCTCCTGCGCAGCTCCTGCATCGGTCCTAGGCGGAAAGAGACTTTGCGAGCGGCCTCCGAGGCCCGGAAGCTTCAGGGGTGTGGAGAGGAGAGGGAAGCCGGCCAGCGGGGTGGGGTGCCTGTGTTGTGAGAGGCTAGGAAGCGGGAGCAACAAAACGCTTCCCTTTTCCCTCTGCGGGGCCCGAAGTGCAGCTTCTTTTCCGAGTCTTGGTGGAAGTCTGCGGGGAACTGGAGTGTGCGTTTGCTGAGTCCCTCTCTGTTGCAGTCCATCCCTGGTGTGTGTGTGTGTGTGTGTGTGAGTGTTTGTCCTGCTTTAATCATGGGACATGACCAATGCTCCCTCTAAGCTGTGGAGTCTTGTGAGCAAAAATTCTGCTTTGTGAGCTACTGGCTTTAAAGTTGTGAGCAAGCGATTTGGCTGCTGCGTAAATTAGTTTGCACCGGAGCCGTCCTCCCTGAGCTAAGAGGGGGAAAGTGTGAGCCGGAGGCTAAAAAACTGTGAGCTGGCTCACGCTAACTCAGCTTAGAGGGAACACTGGACGTGACTGGTTAAACTTGGGCATGCCCGTGGGAGAAGGCCAAGAGGCCTGGAGAAGAAGTCTGTTTAAACTGAGGTTTAACGAGGTGTTGTTTAGCTCCGTGTCTTGAAGAGCCTCCCCGCCACCCATTTCCACGCATTAAAATTCCTGTTCAAGGATGGTGCATTCTTCCCCTGGCCTGTTGGCAACCTGAGGACCAAGGCAACTGGGGAAGCCTCCTGTTCTGTGAAGGGGCAAACGACAGCCCATCTATCATGTGCTCTCGTGGTCCTGCCCTGGCGGGAAAAGCTGTGCTTGGCTAAAATCCTCTTGTGAGTGACTGTTTCAAGGCGCGTGTGAGGAAACGTGGCAATCCATTGACACAGCTGTAGGACAGAAGCTGACTCTCAGGCGCTGGGCCCCGGTTTAGCGCCTCTGAGAAAGGCTTTCCAGAGCGATCTAAAGAAGAGCTGGAATAAGGGTTTTCTTTCTGGAATGGGGAGCTGCTGTGTCTCTGCTTTGCGGAAAATGTTCCAGTTGGGGCCCTTTTGTGTGGGGGGGGGGGATAGCCGTGTTTGTCTGCAGTAGAACAGCTAGATTCGAGCCCAGTAGCATCTTAGAGACTGCACAGATTTTGGGGGTATAAGCGTTCAAGAGTCAATGCTCCCTTCATCAGATATTGTCAGCTTCTTTGACCCTCAAATGCTCATAACCCAACAATCTTTTCTTCTTCATTTTTGGGGGTATGTTTGCATTTGTGTGTGCCCGTGCCTGGAAGTCATGGAGACCTCTGGCAGCTCCTACTGGGGAGAAGTGGCTTGATAACCTGCCTCTAGCCTCCCAGCTCTGGTATTCTCTGGAGGTCACCCATCCAAATACCTGCCAGGGTCGGCCCTGCTTAGCTTCCGAGATCTGACGAGATCGGGCTTGCCGGAGCTATCCAGGTCAGGGCATACCCTGACAATCTTGTTGGTTTCTAAGGTGTTACTGGACTTGAAACTGCCAGTCCGGTTCAAGGATCTCTGATTGTGGGTGTCGGGAAACCTTCCTCTGCCGACGCCTCCATGACGGGAGATATTAATGAGCTAGAGAGGAACCGGGGACCGGCCTCGGTACGAGGCAGCTTCCAATGAAGCATTCAAGTCCCACGATGCAGGGAGAGGTGGTTTTCCAGCTCTGCCAACTTAGTCCATGCAGTTCTGGTTCAAGGATCTCTGATTGTGGGTGTCGGTAAACCTTCCTCTGCCGAAGCCTCCGTGACGGGGGATATTAATGAGCTAGAGAGGAACCAGGGACTGGCCTCGGTACAAGGCAGCTTCCAAGTCCCACGATGCAGGGGGAGGTGGTTTTCCAGCACTGCCAACTTAGTCCATGCACTGGACTAAGTTAGTTTCCAGCACTGCCAACTTAGGCCATCCCAACCTATTGCTCCGCGGCTTGTCCCGCACACCTGATCCTGCATTCTGCCGCGAGTGTGCGGGTCAAGCGCCATCCCTGGCTGAGTCCATCCATCGCATGGTGGGTGGGGTCTTCCTCTTTTCCTGCCACCTTCAGCTTTTCCTAGCATCCTTGTCTTCTCCAGTGACTCTTGCCGCCTTCTCATAATGTGACCAAGGTGTGATAGCCTCAGCTTGGTCATTTTAGCTTCTAGGGAGAGTCCGGGCTTGATTTGGTCCAGAACGCACTTATTTGTCTTTTTGGCGATCTTTGTGAAACTCTTCTCCAACCCCACATCTCAAAACGAATCCACTTTGCCTACTGCTGCCAGTATTATCAGGAGACATGACTCCCGGGACAGCAGCTGGCCGCCTGGAGTAGCTCAGTCTCCTTTCTTTCTCAGCCTCCCCCCCCCACGCCATCTTTGTCCATTCAATCAGGCCCACAGTGTTTTATATACAATCAGTGCACGCGATTGGATCCTCCTCCTCCTCCTCCTGAAGCAGAACCTTGACAGCTTTGGCTCTGAGGTGTTGGGTATGTTCCTCACTTCCATTTACAAAGGGCCACAAAACCTCACTTCTTTCGTTTTGGTACGGTGAACTCTTCGTTTTATTCTGCTCACTAATTATCGTGTGACTATTGCAGGGGTCATTTCGTAGAAAAAGAGGGGCAGGAGCTCGTTATTTTTAAACTGCATATTGAGAGCCATTTCCCTGATAACAAAGGGGTTTCCGCTTCGTCAGCACAGTACAATAGTCATGGGGTCATTTCGAGGGGGAACGAGCAGGAACGGTGTTCCAGGAGTAACAAGACCGGGGGTAGGGAACCCAGGCAATGCTTGCTTCCCCCGCCTGTCTGAAGCAGCGGGTTGGCTGGGGAAAGGAAGGGCAGGCAGGCAGACATGCCCCCTTTTCCCCCTGAGCCTCTCACTCGGGGAAGTGGGGGAGGGGGATTTAAATGCCTTTCTTTCCCTTTCCCCATTTGGGGAAGGGAAAGAAAGGCATTTTAAACATGCCTGGGTTCCCTGCCTGATCTTCTTCAGGAGCCCCGCAGCCACGGGGTACCCGGAGTAGATCAGGCAGGGAACCCAGGCATGTTTAAAATGCCTTTCTTTCCCTTCCCCAAATGGGGAAAGGGAAAGAAAGGCCTTTAAATCCCCCTCCCCCACTTCCCCGAGTGAGAGGCTCAGGGGGAAAAGGGGGCATGTCTGCCTGCCTGCCCTTCCTTTCCCCAGCCAACCCGCTGCTTCAGACAGGCGGGGGAAGCAAGCATTGCCTGGGTTCCCTACCCCCGGTCTTGTTACTCCTGGAACACCGTTCCTGCTCGTTCCCCCTCGAAATGACCCCATGACTATTGTACTGTGCTGACGAAGCGGAAACCCCTTTGTTATCAGGGAAATGGCTCTCAATATGCAGTTTAAAAAGCCTCTCAGAAGGTAAACCCCCCCCTTCCGCTAGTTTTGGGCTGGTTTACCCTATGGAGTGATCCTTGGGGCTTGCGCATCTGTGTGTTTGTGTGTGTGTGTGTGTGTGTGTGTGTGTTTTAAAAAAGGAATCCCTTGGAAGAGGTGACAGGGATGGATTGTTGATTTCACTGAGACGTGAAGGTAGGAGGCACTTGACGAAAACCATCACACAGGTGTTGGTTTTTCCCCCTTTTTCTGCCAAGTCGCAGCTGCCTTATGGTGGCCCCTGCTGGGGTTTTCAAGGCAGGAGATGTTCAGAGGTGGTTTCCCAATCGCCTGCCTCCACGTAGCGTCCCTGGACCCACCAGGCTGATGAGATCTGATGAGATAAGGCTATCTGGGGCCTCCAGGCCAGGGCCGTCACGCACACGATACAGTAGATTGGAAATAATACGGGGCAGGGGGAAAATGGGTCTTTACAGCACAAATGGTGTATTTTAGCTTGTAAACTTTAGAAGGCAGGGACGTGTCTGTTTTTCTCACGTTCACTTGATGAAGCGTGATGTACGTGGATGGTGTGACGACAGTGCAGGAAAATTGTGGACCTCGCTGCCACAGGGATGCATCGATGTCCAAGAGTGTCCTCTCCCAGTCCTTTCCAATGGTCGCTTCAGTATCTGATGTAATAATTTATTTATTTATTTATTTATGACATTTTTACCCCTCCCTCCCCACGAGCGGGCTCAGGGCGGCTTACAAGGGGCAGAGCCCACGTAAAATATAATAAAAGCAATAAAACCATTCGGTAACACAGATAAAAGTAAAGTGCTCCATGAAAACAGGATGGTCCCCCGAATAAATCTCATGATGGTAACAGTCAGTTCTTTGGGGGTGATCTTGTCCTGTAGTTGGTCCCAAGTAAGCCCGGTGGTACCTGTGCCACGTGGTGTTGTAGAAGATCTTCCTGGGGCCGTCCCTAGCCCCGTTGTTATCCACACCATTGGTGGTGGTGGCGGCAGTGGCAGCCCCTATGCGAAAACCTGGCGGAAGAGCTCTGTCTTGCAGGCCCTGCGGTTCCCCCCAAGGTTCAAACGAGGTGTTACATTTGACACATGACTCCCACGGGAGACTTGCAGCCAGACAGAACTTGGTTCTGAGGCGTGGAGCCCCGGTTCGGATCAGGACTGTGGTGTAGGGGAGGGGTTTCAGCTCCCCCCCCCCAGCACCATTTTTCCAACCTGAAAGGGCCCTGGAGAGTCCACTCCTCAGTGGAGCAAATAGAGCCCACCTGCGGGCATTTCAAGCGAGCTCCTGAAGGTCGGCAGTGTGTCCGATCCAGGAAGACTGTTTTTAAGCCCTCTTTTTCTGCTCTCCTTGTTGACTTGCACATTTGGTTCTTGCTTGGACCTGTGGTTTTGAGCTAGGCTGCCACACTGAAGGAAGTCAGTCCTCATTTCCCAGAATCCTCTGCACTCTAATCCCCCTTTCCTCTGGTTTGTCTGTCAGACTTCAGGTACCGGAAGCACAAGGGGTCCACCCCGGGCAAAGGCTCAGAGCTGCGCCTGCGGAGCCGGCTTTCTCCCACCCTTCAGGGGCATCTGGACTTCCGCAATGGATTCCTCTTGGATCACCCGGACTCACCTCCCATCCAGGAAGTGTTAGAGAAGCCGTCCGGAAAACGCAAATGCAAAACCAAACATTTGTCTGGCATCTGCCAAGAGAAGGTATGGCAGTGTGGTGAGGCGGGCTGAGGCGGATAGGTGTATCTGGGTAATATTTGAGGGCCTGATATATTACGTGGGAGCTCCATCACCAGATCTCTCAGTGGCTTTATTTTTATTTTTTGAAAGTGAGGGCCACTGTGATGTAGCAATGTGTCAAGCTAGGACCTGGGGAAACCAGGTTCAAATCGCTGCTCTGCCATGGGAGTTGCCTGCAGGACCCTGGGTCAGTCACACACAATCAGCCTGACCTACTCCACAGGGTTGTTGTGAGGATAAAATGAAGGAGAGAACAATGTTGTGAGCCTCTTTGGGTTCTCATTGGGGAGAAAAACAGGACAAAAATTAATAAAGAAGTTCCATTCTTTTGAAACTGTGCATTTAAGGAGGAGGTGTTTGACCTTCTTCCATGCTGGTTTCTCTCCCCCCCCCCCCCCCCTCCAATCCCCCCCCCCCAGTCAAAAAGCCTCTCACCCTGAAGTGACTGCATCTTTTGCCCTGCTAGGGCTCACAACAGCCGTGGCGACCCATTTACACGAGGAAAATGATTGGGAGGAAGAACTTAACCACATGGGGCCCTCCTCTTCCACTGCTATTTACAATTGCGTTTTGATTCTAGCACCCCTTGCATGTCTGCTTTGAAATTTAAAAAAATGGGGCAACCCCAATCACACATCTCCCACGCAATGTGTAGTTTAGACCTTATTTTTGTGCTCCCACCATGCAACAGCAGAATTCACTCTTGGGTTCATCAGCTTCAGAACCTCCGTTTTAATATTAAGCACCACCAGGGACCAGAGGTTTTGGCGGGACGTGGGCTAAGCCTTGAGACGCAGGAGGCTAGGACGGGGACGGAGGGCTTGAGCGTGGCTGACGAGGTCACAGGGCTTCAATGCGTCACCGCCCTTTCTCATGACGATCAGAGTGAAGCCCACAAAGTAGGCAAATGTGTCCAAGGTGCTTGATTTGCATCGTGCAGATGGCTTGCAGAAATCAGCTGTTGGTGCAGAGTTTTGGTTTAGAAACACACACATACAGAGAGATAGAGAGAACAGACCCGTTCTTGTTTCCCCTCTCTGATGGATTTCCTTGTGCCCAATCCTTCAGGCCAAGGTGCGATGGAATCAGTCCAAGACGCGCTCTCCAAAGAAGTCCCGGGAGCCCTGTCCGTCCAGCAAGTCACGGCAGCACAGCTCGGAGAAGACCTCAGAACCACCCACGGCCCCGCTGGTGCCCCCCGAAGCTCGGCGTCTAATCGTGAACAAGAATGCCGGGGAGACACTGTTGCAGAGGGCAGCCCGGCTGGGTTACAAGGTAGGTGCTTGTTCTGTTGGGCAGGGGTGGGAGTACGCGGTGCAGATGCATCGAATAAGCTATGTTTTGTTCGTTACAAGGCAGAGACTTGTAAGTCCTTGGGACGAGATTGCTTTCTCCCCCCTCCTGCCTCTCCTTGTATGCGACTGGATATTTGAAGGTGTTGTCATTACCAAGAAGCTGCAGTTTGTCATGGCATTGGAATGACACCAACGGATGACCTTTGGTTTGTTTCCTTGCCTAACATCAAGTTTACAAACTGTAGACAAAAACAACAACCCACAGTTGGTCATTTTGCCCAATTTTGACATTACAGCTGTAGCAGAGCGGCCCCGCAGGCGGTGCGGTCTTGCCACAGGGATGTGGAATTTATCCAGCTGGCTCTCATTCCAAGTCACTGGAGCTCAAGGAGGAGTCAACCTCTTGTGCACTCAAAGCCTTGTGCTAGAGGCCCCAACCAAAATGATAGCCTTCCACCACTTGCTGCCACTGGAGACTTGTAGAGAGAATGCCGGTTTGGAGCCTTTGGACATTAAACCATCTCTTTTTGTCCCTTCATCAAGTCAGGCTTTTTCTGGCCACCTTTCTTGCACTGTGGCATTCAGTAGTGAAGTTAGAGTTGCAGAATAATACCAGATTTATTTAAAAAAAACCCACAGTTGCTTGAAACTTCGCGCCATTATTTACACTACTGCAGTCCTACACTTAGTTACACCCTTCCAAATCCATTGGCGTTAATGGGCTCAGAGGAGTGTGACCATGCTTAGGATTGCAGTTTTTGAGAAAATTGCTCGCTGAGCAAAGAAAAACAAAAGTCATTCCCATTTCCTTTTATTAAGTAAATGAGAGGTGGGCAGATGTCAGTTCCCGGTCTCTTCATTACATACCTGAAGCCATTTTTTAAAATCCCTTCCGCTAGACCACCCTGCCTCTGATTCCCAACCGAGGAAGAGCCAAAACAGGCCTGTTTCCCCATGTCAGCAGCATCTCCAAGGAGGCTGTCTTGCTATTAAGCCCCCCAAACAGTGGACTTGGTCCCTCCTTACCCCCATCAGAACCCCTGTGTGGCGACAGGTTCTTGTCTCAGGACTCCAGAAGGCTCCGGGGGGGGTGGGAATCATTCACTAATTGGCTTTTTTGCCTGTGTTTATGTTACACTCCAATCGGGGGGAAAGGCAGGATGTATAGAAAATGTTGACTTTCATTTATTAATAGGGCTGCCAGCTGTGGGTCGGGAAATACCTGGAGTTATTGGGGTGGAGCCTGGAGAGGGCAGGATTTGGGGAAGGGAGGGACCCTCAATGTGGTACCAATGCCATACAGTCCACCCTCCAAAGCAGCCATTTACTCCAGGGGGAACTGATCTCTGTAGTCTGAAGCTTAGTTGTTATAGCGGGAGATCGCCAGGCCCCACCTGGAGTTTGGCAACCCTATTTATTAAGAACACACACACACCCCAAACTTTAACTGAAACACTTTCCGAACCAAAATCCCTTCAGCCCTGAAGTCTGCTAACTGCTGTCTCTAACGGCAAATGTCGAATGGTTCAGTCTTAAAGGGATAGTAGCATATAAACAATCAAATGTAAGACTTGCATCAACTGTTACTCCCCTTCACATCTGGCAGAATGCTTCTTATCTCTAACATATCAAATAACCCTTTCCCCCCTCCTTAGGGCAGATTGAAAGTTAGCTAGGAAAACTTGATCTACAGCCTTTTGCCTGCTTGAGAAGGGTTAAACTCTGAGTGTTAGCAGAGTGGAAATCAAACATGACTCTTCTAGATCAGTAGACGGTATGCAAGGTATCCGTTGGGTGAGAAGTCATCGCACCATACTGGCCAACTGGAGTTTCTCTGGAACTAGGAAACTTTCAGCTATCCAAGCTCTGCCTGGTTAAAAAAAGAGGCAGGGAGGCAAGCCTGAGGACGGCCGAAGCTCATTCCTGTCGGGAACAAACCGTGGTTTGTTTGTGGGCTGCTTTTGTTACCAGCCTGGGCGGGTTTTTCTATATATCGGTCTGTTCCTGCAGGACGTGGTGATGTACTGCCTGCAGAAAGAGAACAACGATGTCAACCACCAGGACAACGCAGGCTACACTGCCCTGCACGAGGCCTGCGCACGGGGCTGGATAGACATCCTGCACATCTTGCTGGAGCACGGCGCAAACGTCAACTGCAGTGCGCAGGACGGCACCAGGCAAGTCAGCCCCTGGAGCGAATGTCCACACCGGGGGCTGGGACAAAGTGGCCTATGGCAGAATGGGCCATAGAATGTGCAGGGATATTTGCCCCCCCCCCCAATGGGGTAGCATTCAACGATGAGGTCTCAAGTAGCCGAGTCCCGCAAGAGCTGCGACTGCAGCGAGCCAAACTCATTGCCCGCCTAATGTAGAACAATCTTCTCTGGCCAGTGGCTCTTCTGCAGGGTCTCAGAACAGACATCTTCCTAGCTAACTGGAGACCCTTAATCCAGAGATTGCAGGGCTTGACTTTGGGTCAGTCTATATGAAGAAGCATGCATTTTGCCGCTGAGCTCTGTCTCCTCCTCCTCCTCCTGCCTGGCACTTTAAAATTCCTGCAGCTCATGATATTATTTATTAATAATATGGTGGTTGCTCGGTTACCGAGAACAGAGGAGCGGTGGCCAGTTTTCCACATCTGAGTAGGTTCAGCGTACTGGCAAGTCTGGCCAGCAGGAAGAACAGAGAAAGCTCTGTACGCTCAGCATTGTGTGAACGCAACAGAATGAAGCACTGTGATTTTTTCAGGTTATGAATGAGTTGGGTCCAGACCTTGACTTCTGCTAGCAGAGGAGAGTTGGTTTTCACTCCCCTCCCCGTGCTGTCTGCTGGCCGCCCCCCCCCCCCCCCCCGCTATTTGGGGGATGAGTCAAAACAAGCTGCACGAGGAAGGAGGCAGGCAAATCCCATTCCTCTCACTAAGCTCTGCTTGTGCCACTTTGAACCCAATCCAATGAAGGGATCCCTATAAAAAGGTTCATCGTTTTGTCCTGATAGTTCTGCCATGGGGAGGGAGGGCAGGCAGGCAGTCCAGATAAGTTCCAGGCCTTTTGGGAGCCTTTCTTTGATGACACGAAAGCTTTATAGCCAGAATTAAACTTTGCTGGTCTTAAAGGTGCCACTGAACTCAAACTTTGTCCTGTTGCTTCAGACCAGCACGGCTACCCCAGCTGAATACCTCACAGGGTGGTTGTAGAAAGGATAAAATGGAGGAGGGGAGAATGGGGGTGTAAACCACATCAGGGAGAAAAGAGGGGTAGAGAAGATAACATTTCTTTCTTTGGGGGGGTATTTTTTGTATTTTCATCTGTGAGTGTGTGTGCACCTGGAAGTCATGGCGACCTCTGGTGACTGACCCCTGCTGGGGGCCTGGAGGGTATTCAGAGAGGTTGCTGAGTAAAGCCTGCCCCTGCCTCCCGACTGCTGGCATTCCAGGGAGGTCTCCCACCCAAGTCCTTGCCAGGGTCGACCCCGCTTAGCTTCCGAGATCTAGCGAGATCGGGCTTGCCTGGGTTTTCCAGGTCAGGGCAGAAGACAACATTTCTGATGACTGTCTCGACCCTTTAATTCTATGAAATCTGCTTAACGCTCTCATCTCTTGGCAGGCCAGTTCATGATGCCGCGGCAAATGACAACCTGGAGACCATGTGGCTCCTGCTTTCTTATGGTGCCGACCCCACCTTGGCCACCTATTCGGGGCAGACGGCCTTGAAGCTGGCCAGCAGCGAGGCGATGAAAACCTTCCTCCGTGGTAATTGTTCTGCAAGTCTTTGGCTTGAATTTCACGGGGAAGTACATGCCCAAATGGCAAAATCCACAGCAACGTTTGCCGGGAAGTCACACCGTCTGCATGCAAGAGGACATTGATGACCTTGCCTTGTGGCTTGCCAAGGCCTTGGGCAGAGATGTCATCTCCATGAGGTTCTAGAGCTAGTGATGCCAGGCACTGAACCTGAGACTTTGAATGCTGCATGGCATGTTCTCTGCCAGTGAGCCCCATCCCCTCAATCTGGCATCTTCTTTCATTTGTGCGAGCCACCTAAGTAACCCCCCTGCCTCTTTGTTGAATGGTTATAAGGGGTAGATAGTGGACTCTCTAGTGGTTCAGGCAGAGACCGGTCTGTCCTACCACTTGCTGCCCAAGACCCATTAGCTGGAGGTGCTGGGATTGGCAGATGAAGCTTGTGCTCTACAATTAAGACACTGCCTGGCCCTGACCCTTCCCTCCACCTGGAAGATATTGCTATGAAACCTCTTAAGAGCCAAACCTTGTGTGCCAGGTTTTCTCTGAGGGAAGTCCTTTTATTTATTCTCCTGTGACAGATACACACAGCAAAACATGAGGTTTGGAGGGATCTGCAAGCAGGACACCCAATTGTTGCCAGTTCTTGCCCCATGAAATCTAGCTGGAAAATCAGTGCATTTGCTCTCCTGGCATTTTTCACAGACTCCATGGGAATGTTTCCTGTGTGCTGAACCCGTTCTGTTTCCTTCTTGCAGATTACCTCTTGGACCTGCAGGGGCGAGCTGATGGGGACCCCCGAATGGCCTGGGAGTTCTATAGCAGCGTTGTACTGGGTAAGTGGAGCTGATGGGCTTCCGCTCTGCTGTCTGGGAAAGGCAAAGGATCCTCGTGGTTTCCAAGTCATGAAGGATTTGGGCCTGGACCCACCTGTGAGAGTCTTATTCCTGCGGCGGGAGGGCATTTTTGTGGGTTGAAAAGGGAAGGGGGGGGGGGGGGGGGTATGTGAGGAATGGACGGCCCTTGGCATCTGCAGGCTCCAAGCCTTTCTCACTGGGATGAAGAATCTACTGCTTCTGTGCCAAAAGAAATAAGAGGACTGATACTTAGGATAGCAGGACAGCCCGTCTCCCAGTACATCTTAGGCTGCAGCAAGTATAATAAGCATTTTGTATAACTCCTTCAAGTGTTCCGAGCTCTTCTCGTACATCGTCTTGTTATCCTTGCAACGACCCCCGTGAGATGGAACAGCGTCATCATCTCCCGTGTTACAGCTGGGGACTGAGGCCGAGAAGGCAAAAGATTACTCTGAGGTCACCTAGTGCGATCATGGCGGAGGCATGGTTTGAACTGGGGACTTCCTGATTCGTAGGCCAGTCGTTTAACCATTGCAGCACCCCAAGCTAGGAAGCTTATCTTTTCCCACACTCGGTAGAGAAAGGAAAGGCAACACGTGGACAGGCCCACGTGTGCGAGTGAGTGAAAAATGAGACGCAACAGCCACGTGATCCAACCGTTGCGCCAAGAAAAACCAAGTCCTGTGACCTGTATATGTAAATATAGTGTCTGTGCATCGTTTCAGTTTGTGCCAGTTTGGTGTAGTGGTTTAGAGGTGCAGACTCTAATCTGGGAGAACCGGGTTTGATTCCCCACTTCTCCACTTGCACCTGCTGATGTGACCTTGGGTCAGTCACAAGCTCTGGCACAGTTGTCCTTGAAAAAGAGCAGTTTGTGTCAGAGTTCTCTCAGCCCCACCCACCTCACAGGGTGTCTGTTGTGGGGAGGGGAAGGGAAAGGAGTTTGTAAGCCGCTCTGAGACTCCAAGTGAAGGGCGGGGTATAAATCCAATCTCCTCCTCCTCCTCTTCCTCTTCTCATACTTTGCATAAATTATTTTCCGGGTTTTCCTTCTCCGTTTCTGGCTCTCCCTCTCTCTTTAATATTGTTTACTACTGGGACTCCTGTTCACCTGTTTCTCTAGCTTCTGAGACACATTGCCCACACACTCTCATGCAACACACCTATAAGGACTTGAGCCTTATTGCTGCCATTCCCCACCCCAGTTGAAGAAGAGAGGCTTTAAGGCAAGCACGTGGACCCCCCCCCTCCCCCCATCTCCTGCTGTTTCAGAAGCCAGAGGAAAAGCTGAGCGGGATTTCCCAAAGCCTTGTGTATGGTCTATGAGCACGCACGTGGGATTTTTAGCCACTGCTGCCAGCCTTCTGCCCTGACCTGGACAGTCCAGGCCTGATCTCATCAGATCTCAGAAGCTAAGGAGGGCTGGCCCTGGTTTGCATTTGGATGAGAGAGCACCAAGGAAGCCCAGGGCTACTATGTAGCGGCAGGCAAAGGCAAACCACCTCTGAACATCTCTTGCTTAGGGAACCCCATGCGACTGGCATAAATCAGCTGCAGCTTTATGGCCTTTCCCACCAGCAGCAGCCTTCTCTGCACTGAACTTCTCCCACATCCCCTTTGTCGGGTTGCTGTGGGGACTGGTGGAGAGCGAGTCGTGGACAGACTGGCCGAGGGAGCAAGGCCAGGTTCGCCCCTCTCACGCACCCCTTTTCCTGTATTCCTCATTTCAGAGGGGAAAGACGAGATCGGCTGCGACCTTTTGCTCAACCCGCCCGGGAGCTTGGATCAGGAGGAAGACGAGCAGGAGTTGGACCGCCTCATGTTCGAGTTTTCTGATCAGCAGCTGCTCCCCTGCTACAGTCTGCAGGTCTCCGTCTCCCGGGGGTGAGTTGCCGGCTCTTGGGTCTCCCGTCGGCGTAGGAGGGTTTGGGAAAGCAGGCTCGTTTCCTGCACCTTTGCTCCCCGGGAGGAGAAGAGCTGCAGAGTGAACTCGCGTGCAGGGAAGGGCAATTTTAATTGGATGGCAGGCCTAGCAGTTACCAGCAGGGACAGGAGGCCAGACCAATTAGAGACAAAGAGCGAGAAACAGCTTTGAGAGCAATTGGCAGGGGGCGGAGGAGAGGGGGAGCCGGCATTTGCTTTTGGAGTCAAAACAGCTGCCTCACTGGGCTCAGGCAGGGCCCACGCAGGGTCTCTCCAGCTGCTTGAAAAGGGGAAGGGGCCTTTAGGCAACCCATTGCGGGTCTGTGACAGCCCCCCCCCCCCTCCCCAAAGCAGGACAATAAGTGATTGGTAAAGGAAGGAGAGGAGGCAGTTCTACATCTGGGGGGAAATACAGAGTTATTGTGAAAGCCCCGGGAAGGGATTGGGGGGGAGCAGACTTGTACCAAACAGAAATTCCACGCTCTCTGACCTAAACAAACAATGCAGAAAACTTTATCGATCCACTCTGCATCATTTATTCCACTTCCAGTAGCAGTGCTGGGGGGGAGGCGGGGGGGGGAAGTGGACAAAAGGGGCCAAGCATTGAAGTCCCACCGCCCCACGCTTCTGCACGCGCGGCTTCTTGGGTTGCCGTAGACTCTGACCACAGTGTTTTTAAGCATACC
Source organism: Gekko japonicus (assembly GCF_001447785.1). Lineage (NCBI taxonomy): Eukaryota > Metazoa > Chordata > Lepidosauria > Squamata > Gekkonidae > Gekko > Gekko japonicus. The sequence continues at coordinate 189,423 of NW_015162511.1, read as the reverse complement.
ACACGTCTATAAATGTGAGAAACCTGATGCTGAATAAAGGAGAGAGATGGGTGAGGAAGCGGCATTCTGCTCACCAATGTTCCCTCTAAGCTGTGGAGTCTTGTAAGCAAAAATTCAACTTTGTGAGCTACTGGCATAACTGTGAGCAGGCGGTTTGGCTGCTGCATAAATCAGTTTGCTCTGGAGCCCTCCTTCCTGAGCGAAGGCAAAAACGTGTGAGCCGGAGGCTAAAAAACTGTGAGCTAGCTCACACTGACTCAGCTTAGAGGGAACACTGCTGCTCACTGTGGTGTGCAGGTTCCAAGGAGGAAGAGGATTGGACTTGGGGCTGGGCCCTTCAGCACATTTCCCCCTGCAAGCACTTACAGGTGCTGCATGCATTTCTCACTACAGAATCCTCGCGAAGGCAGGTTTTTGCACATCTGGATTAGGGCAAAAGGCTTCCGTCCACGACAGGGGATGCAACTTCTGCCCTGGTGTTCCTCCTTTAAAAAATTCAGCGCCAGGGGGATGATGAGATGGGGGGCAGCATCGGGGGGGGGGGGACAACACGCCCTGACTCTGGCCCTGACTCTTCCTCTCTCCACCAGCCCCTGCAACTGGTTCCTCTTCTCCGACGTGCTCAAGCGCCTCAAGCTCTCGTCCCGGATCTTCCAGGCTCGCTTCCCGCACTTCGAGGTGACCACCCTGCCCAAGGCGGAGTTCCAGCGCCAGGTGGCATCGAGCCAAGTGCTAGCAGCCGAAGAAATCCAGGAGCACCTGGTGCCCCCCTTGGCTCCGGGCACCGTAGAGACGGTGGAGCTGGTACGCTACGAGCCGGAGCTGGTCCAGCTGCTGGGCTCGGAGGTGGCGTTCGAGGCCTGGAGCAGCTGACGGGGTCCCGGGCGCTCTCTCCCGCTGCCGTCGGACTACGTTGCGAGGCAATAAATGTATAACGGACCAACGAGAAGCCGCCTTCTCACGGCCGACCACGGGGCCCCTCGGTGAACAACAGCAGCAGCAGGTGCTCATCGCCCCCGCCTGCAGGGGGGGTCAGAAGCTGCCTCTTCCCTCGCCCCAGACTCCCCGCTAGTTGACCCTGCCGCCACCCTCAGTGGCTTCGAAACCTCTCTGTGGAACCGCATCCCCCCCT
>NW_015162511.1:186178-188161 GCF_001447785.1 Gekko japonicus | reverse complement strand
AGAGAGGTGTGTGGGGGGCCCGGCCCACGCCCCCCCCCCCCCCAGTCGTCCCCCCCAGAAAGGGCAGTGAGGAGGCCGGGAGTGCCCCTACCCCACCGCTTCTCTCTCCTCTCAGTTTTAGGGACACCCAGGTTCTGGTTGGGTGTGTCCCTCCCTCCCTCCCTCCCAAGCCCGTTTGTGAGATTTCAACTTTGGCTCCGGAGTTTTAAGCCTGCCACAGTGGAGAGGCCACCAGAGACTGGATTGAGTTATAGAGCCGAAGGCGTCTGGGTGTTCCCAGCTCCCTCCTTTTTACCCCCCACCCCGCCCGTCACCTTCCCCTTTTGTTTAATCCATTCAGGTGGCAAGATGGTAGTCCCAGGGGGTGGGGTTGGGGGGAGCACCCACCAGCAGCAGGGGTGAGGTGGGGGGGGTGTAGATGGTACAGTTTTATTGTACAGGTGCTAACGAGGACTGGACAATCGGCTTTCTGGCTCTCCTCTGCGCTGCAGGGTGGGAAAGGTGGGGTGTTACATTTTCTTCATTTGTGTTGTGTTTTTTCTCCCCCCCCTTTCCCCCTTCCCCCTTGGGGAGCTGCATCGCCTGCCCCGCCTCACCCACCCCTCCAAGCTGGCTGCCTCTTCAGGCTCCCACCTTGGACGAAACAGACAGTATATTTTCTCCCTCCCTCTCTCTCTTACGCCAAGGCCTTTTCGGGCCTTTGGGGTATGTGTTCTGGCTGCTGTTTTTCTGATTTTTTTTGTTTGTTTTATTCTTAAGCAACAGGCTGTGGTGTCCAAAACACTTATGTACAGAAAAAACCTGCATCAGGGCTCCCGTCTCCTGCCTCATCTTTGGTTCCTTGCGCCTTGGGGACGGGAGGGCCAAGGGGGAAGGAGTGATGGAGGCGGGCGGGCGTTCTCTCCCGTCTCTTTTAAGACCTGTCGCATCTGCCAGCAAGGGCAGCCCCCCTGAACGTTTTAGCCAAAGCTGGGTTCAACAGAGTGACGTTCGGGAGGCTTCCTTTCTTAGACCACTGGGGCGGCAAAGGACTTGCGCCATTGGTCCAGCCTGCTGACCAACCGGTGAGCCAGCCAAGAGACCCTGTCTTCGTGCTACCTTTAAACCCCCCTTTTGCCTACTTCCTACCTTCTTTTTAAAGAACATTGGGGACAGCACCTGCCTGGTGGAATCTTAAAGGGGCAGCTGCTCGCCTCTCCCTGGTTTCCTCCGACTGAACCCCCCCAGACTTCTGTTGGGAGAAGAGCTGCTGGCCAAACCGGCGGCGGCGGTAGGGGAAGACTTTTCTGGCTCACAGTCAGAAACGCAAATCAAGACGTAGCAGCTGGAGATTCACAATGCAGCCTCCCACTTTTAAACTCCTTAAAGGCTTGCAGGGAACTTAGTTGGGAGGGGGAGGGGGGCTAACCCTTTGCCCTGTGCCCTTTTCCTGACCTTGAGTGTCATGCCTGTAACTGCAGGTTTCCCTTTGCTGGACAACACAGCTATTTTAGGAAGGCAATTGTGGTTAGGAAAACAGCATAGAGGGAAAGGTTGTTTTTTAAAAAACACAAAAGAACTGTTGCCGCTTTGTGTGTTTTAAAACGGCTTGGGAGATCTATGGTGTCGTGACTAGCATGGCCCTTAAATTAGCTCCACAGACCTCACTGAGGACGGTATTGATGAAGAATCAGTAGTGTCAGGCCTTTCCATATCTAATGGTGACCTTCTTTCACTCCCCCAGAACCCGCTGCGGGCTCAGTGAAGCTTACTTGGCTGTCCTTGTAGGACTAGGGGTCAGTTGTTACATTGTACAACACACACACACCCTTGACCTCTGTTTCCAAAGATGGGTGGAGCGGAGGTCTTGTCTCTTAGTGGTGTTCTGTTCTGACCTCCGGATTCACAGAGGCAAAATGCTACAGGGGAGTTCAGCCTTGACTGGCACTGCAGGGCTGTTAAGTGTAACGAGCAGTGGTGAACAATGTTCCCTCTAAGCTGAAT
>NW_015162511.1:180974-185089 GCF_001447785.1 Gekko japonicus | reverse complement strand
ACTGCAGATACTCGGCGAGACTGACCCTTCCTTGTACCCAATTGTTCGTTTCTCAGATAGGGAGGTCAGGTGTTCATTGAGGCAATGGCTGCATTTGAAAAACTTGTGCCCCCAGCTCACAAGCAGCTTCACCCAAAAACATCTGCTGTCATTTCTGACGCAGCGCTTCACTTTTTCCTGCGGAACAGCAGCTCCTTGCTTCATGTACCATTGCTTGCTGCTCCAGGATTCCTTAGCAGAGGCCGTGTTGTCCTCATCACTGCAGAGGAAGGCACTGGAGGGCGGAAGGGTGTGTGTGGCCGGTTTACACGCCAGCAAGCAGAGGACTGGGGCTCCAAAGTCTTATAGCTTTATGCACGGATCAACCGACTACCTACTCCTAACTCTCACATTGCCAACATCAAACTAAGAAGAAGAAAAGAGAAGAGATTGGATTTATACCCCGCCCTTCACTACCCAAAGGTGTCTCAGAGCGGCTTACAAACTCCTTTCCCTTCCCCTCCCCACAACAGACACCCTTGTGAGGTAGGCGAGGCTGAGAGAACTTGACAGAAACTGCTCTTTTTCAAGAACAGCTGTGCCAGAGTTATGGCTTGCCCAAGGTCATCCAGCCAGGTGCAAGTGGAGGAGTGGGGAATCAAACCCGGTTCTCCCAGATTAGAGTCCGCGCACTTGACCACTACACCAAACTGGCTCTCTAATGGTAAGAAGGCTACAAAACTAATTCTCACAGGTCCTGATTTAACTTAGAATGTTAATCCGGCTTTATTCCTGGTGCAAAGAGAGAACTCTGGGCCACTACAAACACTCATACGCACGACGGTGGTGGAGGAGGGGGGGGCATGCAACGAGAAGAGCTGACACAGCCCACAGCGGATGCCCACCCCCCACCCCCCGCTGTTTCCAACTTCATCGTAGCCTGAGGGGCACAGGGCTGCCCACAGCATTCACTCCTCGTGGATGTTAAAGAGCTTCGCAACTTCATTGAGGTCAGCATGCTCTTCCCCGTCTTTAATGATCTGCAAGAGACAGAAAGCAAGCCATCTGAGCTCCCACTGACATTGCCACTGCCTCCCTTTCCACCAGCTGCCCCTGGGAACCTATGCCCTCCCCCGGCTTCTGCTTTATGCACTCACTGCTACGGCTAGTGTCAAGCCCCATTCTACCAACAGCCCCTCCCCCACACACACACACACAAGCAGACCTTTCGAGCAATTGGCATCCTGTTGAAGATGTTCCACAGCACGATCCCCACCACCACTTTATCCCTGAGGTAGAAAACGACTCCTTTGCCATAATCCTCTCCCTGCTGCGGCACCTGTAGGCTGTTGGGGGAGGCGGCCGAGACTTTGAGCTCCGAGGCTTCGGTCTCCGTTTCGCTCTCGGAGCGGATTCCAGTTCCTAGGGCAAGTGTTGAACACGCATGAGCTCAGTTTGGACATTGCAACGAACTCTGTTTGCAGTTCACACTTGTGAGTGGCGTGTCTGGAAGATGAGATGCCCGACAGGCAAACCGCAGTTTCTAGCTGCTTGCTAGTCTTAACTTCATTTCCCATGCTCCCAGTGCAAGTTTCCTCCCTCTCCATGCTGCAGCACCTTCCCAGAGGCACGGTACCAGCTGCAGTTACCCAAATCATCATTACTAGAAACTGTGTTTTGCAACCCACTTTAAGCCCTGGTCTTCTGATTATCGCTTGCCGATGTCCACACTTTTTCAGTTCAGACACAGAAACAACATACTTTCTCAAACCATGGGTGGATGAGCGACACACATGCATACCTTGGTATAAGTACCACACAGAACGTGCTGACATTACCTCTCACCCTAGATCATGCTGATTATCATTAACACTGCCCAAAGGTACAGTGCTGAGAAATTTTAAACCTATTCAGATGAAATGGGCTACATCCCCCAAAATCACCACTGCAAAAAGATTGCCAAGGGCCCTTCCATAGTTATGGATTAAAACCTCACCTGACTGCTCTGTCGCAGATTTTGGGGTGTCCCTTGCCGTCGCTTTAGCAAATACTCCCACAGTGGGCAAGCTGCTGTCTACAAGGCCGATAGCCTCATAGCCTACTTCAGGGCCAAGATCACTCCTAAGAACCAGCCAAAAACAGCAGAAGGCGAAAGTTCAGGAATACAGGGGGAGTTCATTCCTCTTTTGTAATTCAGACAAATGTAGGTAACTGAGCCCAAACACATTCTGTCCTAATGATGCGATTTCAGCCTCAGAGGTCATTTAACACAGGTTGCTATTTATTTATTTATTTTGGGGGGGGGGCCCACTTCAGACAATGATGAGCTGAATATGTTTGCTGATTTTGCCAAAGTTGTTCTTACTAACATTAAAAGGTAAAGGTTCCCTTGCTCGAAAGCCAGTCGAATCCGACTCTAGGGTTGCGGTGCTCATCTCCGTTTCAAAGCCGAAGAGCCAGCGCTGTCCGAAGATGTTTCCGTGGTCATGTGGCCGGCATGACTAAACACCAAGGCGCACGGAACGCACGGATCTTACTAACATCATTAAGTCCCAAAAAACTTTTTGACAGAATCAAGCGGTGCCTTGACAAAACAGACAGCATGTGTTTTAAAAGAAAACATCCACGTTTTCCTTCTAAGGGCAAACACCCCGGATGGCAAGGCACCATCCTGGAGGAGGCATTCCTCATGGAAACTGGGATGCCTCTTCTATGACGTCTGCCGTGACATACACTGACATCACCTGGCTTTGCTCGGAACCTTTCATGCATGCCAAGTTTATACCAGTAATGAAATCGATCCATAAAAGGACTTTAAACCTTGTTTGTTCTGTTCATCGAAGGGGCAAAGACTTAAGACAGGACCCCAAAAACCCACTCACTGAAAATCCTACCTTCTGGCATTAGGATGTTTACTAGCAATTCTCTAACAATTATTGTATGGCAGTGCGTGTTGTATAGCCAAGAGATCCGAGGATTGTCTGGCAGCTGAAGTTCTAACTCTCTTAGTGTAATGCACCACTAGATGGTGTCCGTCCCCCCCCCACACAAGTCTTTAGGACCATAAAGACCATGCACATCCCGTCTAAACTGTTTCAGATGGATGACCCATCCCACGTCAAACACCAGCTTTGCAGAATACATGCTACTCTTGACTGTGGTAGCCAACGCTCCGATGGCCCAGGAAGGAGCTGGTGAAAGGTGTCTGACTTGGTACTCTGGGACGGGGCTTGCTCTGGAGAGGAACAAACATGGGCCTCTTCAGTGCTCTGCGCTGTCTGCACAGGGACCATGCAAGGGCTTGCGCTAAGGCTGGCTATGGAGGGAAACGAAAACAAGTGAATCCACCTTACCAGAACATGGACTGGTGCCAATACGGCTTTGCCCCACCCGTCATATTTTCTCCTGCCAGCCTTCCGCTCACGACGGCATGATCGTGGTGCTCCACACGTCGTCTGCCCAGCTTGATGTCATAGAAGCAGGCGGCATCCCCTGCCTTAAAAGGAACCACGTGTATAACTTAACATCACATAAGGCTCCAGATATTTCTCAAACATACAATAGTATTCAATACATGAACAAAGCCGTCTTTACATTCATTTAGATGGAAAAGCACCTACAGAGTCTGGCTATATGTATCCATCATGAATAAAGGAAAATAAGGCAGTCTGGAGACATTGCTGTACAATAAGACAGTTTGGAGGCAATATTGGCTGGATAGCTCCCGTGGCTGTGCCTCTTTGGGAGTTCCTGTTTGCAGTCCTGATGAAGGAATCGAAAACTCATTGAATAATCTGGACGATGAGTTGACTGCGGCCTATTTCTTATTGTCTGTTCCAAGTTCTAAGGACTGGATCTACTTGCTGATTGCGACGTACTTTATATTGTCTATCTTAAGTCTTAAGAAGTGAATGTATTTGCTTTGCTTTATGGACATTTTAAAATCATGTTTTTCAGTCCATTGAAATTGTGCAATTTGCTTTTGGGAGTGTCAAAGAGTAAATGTTAGATATTGCTTTAGATCTCCAGCCTATCTATTGCAGGGGTCATTTCCTGCAGGAGCGCAGCTCCAGCAGTAAAGAGCCCAGGGGGCGGGCGGATGCAACAAGCCCCACCCCCTGCTCCCAGCAGCCCTC
>NW_015162511.1:162320-180514 GCF_001447785.1 Gekko japonicus | reverse complement strand
TACTCATCTATTTCCTTAAATCATTGTTAAAAAGAACCACAGGCAGAAAGGCAAATGAGTGATCAAAAGGCCACTGGTGAGAGGTCTCTCAGCTCCCTGGGAAGCTCCTGCAGCTTCCAGTCTTGGCCCTTTTGATCCCCAGCCGACGGAAGCAAGGCAGGACCCTTGTAGTGTTTGAGCAGCAACACATAATAGGGGCAGAGAAGCAAAGAGGTGGAACAGGCCCTCAAGAGGGACTAAAATCAGGCTGGGACGATGCCGCCCCACCTATCCATGTCTACTCGAAATCCAGTCTCACCCTCTTTGGTTCTAATTTTGTCAGCAGTAGGCACCTGCGAGTTTCCCATGAGGACTAGAAACCTACTGACAAATGGGAAGGACCCCAGATTCTTTCAAGCGCGACTGGAGCCCAAGTGTGAGAGGGCAACCCCCAACCCCACAACCAAAGCTCCTAATCTGAACATTGCCACTGTTGCTTTCTTCACCACCCACCTATACCATTTTCAGCCGTTCGGGCAAAGTGAGAAGAACGCCATCCCTGTCTGTCTGTCCCGCCCTTCCTCCATCGCTACTTACCACCCAGATATTGGAGCGGGCCTGCAGCTCCGCGTTGACCCTGAAGCCCCCAAAGTCCGAGTCTACCTCCAAGCCAGCTGACTTTGCCAACTCTACGTTGGGCTCCAGACCCACAGCAGCCACAAGGTGATCTGTCTCCACCTGAGCAGGAGATACAACACACACACACGCACACACAGATGGATTTCTTCCTTGCCTCCCCCTGCTCACACACAGCAAGAGGCAAGGCCCCCAAATCCTTTATCACTGCCCGATACTCACATTCCTTCCATCCTTCAGTTTTATTAGCAGCCGGTTCCCAGAGACAGACACTGACTTCACAACTGCATTGGGCATCACGTTCACCCCCTCTGAAAGGAAAACACAGGAGGAATTTGTAGCCCAGAGAAAGGCATTAAAAAACGGTTGGCAAGCACAGTTTCCTCAAAGATTGGGCCAACAGGTCACAAATTGTCTTGCTTGCAAATGGTAGAGCCAGGCGGAAACAAAGATTGCATGCCAAGTGGGAGTGGGCATCACAGTCATTCCTGCAGATCCATTTTGCTGTCAATATTTTAAAAGCCTCTCGCATAGGAGAAAAGCACCACCATCTGTGAAACGGATGTAGGAGAGACGACACGCAATCAATGCTCCGTCTAAGTTGTGCGGTCCTGTGAGCAAAAATTCTACTTTCTGAGCTACTGGCATTAAAGTTGTGAGCAAGGGATTTGGCTACTGAATAAATTAATTTGCTCTGGAGCCATCCTTCCTGCGCTAAGACAAAAATGTGTGAGCCGGAGGCTAAAAAACTGTGAGCTAGCTCACACTAACTCACCTTAGAGGGAACACTGCCCACAATCCAACTTCCCCACAGGTCAGCAAAGCCACAAGGCCCCTCACATAAAGGCCCCTCACACTTCCCTTGCTCAGAGATAGATTTTCCCTCCAAAATTTTGTTCCCTTCTGTGACTGAGCCACAGCAACATGGTTTTCTTCTTTGTCTTTAAAAGACTGCCTGTTCCACCCTGTCACAGAGACAGAATTTGGCTTTTAGCCCAGCCCTAGGACCTGAGGGAAGAATAAGGAGCCCTCAACAACGCTCAACAACGCTCCTTCAAAAAGGTTTAAGTTTATTGAGTACCGTAAAGGCAAGTAATCTGTGCATACATTCTATGTCAGAACTAACTCTAAAAGCGGGAGGAGAATAGATATACAGGATTCAAAGTGAGGCCCCCTGACGAAGTCGAGCCAATCAGAGAAGCAACTGCCCTAAACTAACGGGTTCATATTCCCAGCGAAGCATCAGGAGAAAGATACCAAGGTCAGACACTCAGGCTATGAGATAAGACCGGAGAAGTGAAAGTTAACATTCCAGCATAACAAGAAACACCACATCAGTCGCCTCTCCCCCCACCACCTGCAATGGCAGCATAGCTGACATGAACCCCTTTAAATGGCACTTGAGGTGATGTAAAAGTCAAACAGAACAAAAGGTTTTATTTAGAGGACGGGGAAGGTCAGGTGTAATCCGGAGTGGCTAACTTCAAGGCAAAAATCAGTGGTTGTACAGATTGTAATTCTTTATCCAGGAAATTGAGGGTTACTGAAGATTATTTTCTTAGTTATTGAGATCTTACTATCGAGAGGCTTTCCCCCTGTGTCTTCCAAACGCTACAATGCTTCTTAATAGAGTTTCCTATTTCTCCTCTTATTTCCTTGAGGCTGCTACCTCCTTTCAGTACCTAACCCCCTTATTGCTATCTAGCTCTTGAGGTGTCTAAAGCAGTTTCCTTCCACAACAGACCAGGGATCTCCTCCTCCCAGAGATCACTCTCCCTGTTTAACTGGGCAGGGATTCTTTGGATTTCCCTAGAAGATATATCCCCTTTCCTCTGGCCTGAATGGGAGTCTCATCTCATTGCCCAACCACCTTACCAAATCTCATTTCCAGTTCTTGTGTCTGTGTAAAACTGCTTTCTGCATAGGCTGAGACTCGTTCAGTTCTTCAACTGAATTCTTCCTCAGAGCAGATTTTCAACGGTTAAGGCACAGAATTGTCTCTCTTCTCTCAAATCCAGAATCTGTCAGAGTAATGCCCATTCCCCCTCAGCACCAGTGTTCCCCCTAAGCTGAGTTAGTGTGAGCTAGCTCACATTTTTTTAGCCTCCAGCTCACACATTTTTGTCTCAGCTCACGAAGGATGGGGCTCCAGAGCAAACTAGGTTATGCAGTAGCCAAATGGCTCGCTCACAACTTTAATGCTAGTAGCTCACAAAGTAGAATTTTTGCTTACAAGACTCCACAGCTTAGAGGGAACATTGCTCAGCACCCAGCTAATAAAAATTTCTGCCCTTACTTAGAGCTGGCTAATCAGAGTGCCTGGAGTAGCCTGTCACTCAAATCTCTCCATTTTTGAGGAGATTTAACTCTTCAACTCCCAGCACTCTGATAATGCAGCATTTTGAAGCCTGTTTTAAAGGCTGTCTGTCACAGCGACACGCTAACTTTCAGCCCTGATTTGTTGAATTATACTGCAGATCAGTCCTCTCTCTCTCTCTCTCACACACACACACACACACACACACACACCTACTGGGTTTGCTGGGACCCCAAACTGCCCACTATGCCTCCTAACAACACTGAGGCTGCGGTCACACACAACTACATAATCCACTTTCAATGCACTTTCCAACTGGATTCTGCCAGTTCACACAGTAAAAATCCAGTTGGAAAGTGCACTGAAAGTGGATTGAAAATGGATTGTTTAGCGTGTGTGACCGCAGCCTGAATGTGCCTATATAAGAGCATATGGATTTCGATTACAAGAAAACATGGCGGTTATGACCAGTGGGAGAGACGGGAGAGTTGGCGGGAATGTTAACAGAAGAGGAGAGGCCAGTCAGAGAGGACTGTAGAAAAAAAACAACTGGCGTATTAGCTGTGTCTGCACTCATCAGCCAGGTAGGCAAGAGGTTGCCATAAGGAGCCACAGAGGCCGCTACCCAGTTAGAGAGGATGTTTTTTAGTCTGCTAAACCTGTTTCAATTTGAAGGACTCCTGAAGAAAAAAGGGACAGGAGTTTTTAGAAGATGCGCGCACAAGTTCCAGCAGGCACCTTCTTAGGAGAGGCAGTCCCTTCCGTGTGACCAAAGGAGAAAAAGCCTCCTCTAAGATGGTGCTTGCTGGTTTGTAAGTACTCGGAATTTTTAAAAGTTCCTTTTTTAAAAAAAGTCTGCTCCCCAGCTTTTCAGGAGCAGCATTTAATATCAGTCAGTGGGTTTAGCAAACTATCTGATTAAACGATGCAGTTCAATCTCAAATAAGAAACGTCCACGCTGGAATCCCAGGGATCAGCAGCATCCTCCCAGGGCACAACTCAGGCACCGAAGCACAGACTTGCTCCCCATCGCACCATGACCACAAAACAGAGAGGTGCCCTTCAGATGCTTGAGAAGATGAGGCAGCCTCAGCTATGCCTACTACCAGGACCTCAGGCTGATGAGCACAGAGATGCCCAAAGCCGAGAGTCTGAGCCACAGAGGGCAGGAAGGGACCTTACCTCGCCTAACTTTATCTGTGGTCCAGTTGCTCAGGTACTCGGGAAGGACTTTGCCCATGTTGCCGTTCTCCGGGAACATCTGGATCACCTCCAGGCCCTTGGACTGTGCTGTAGAGGAAACCAGAGAGCTTGTGCTGCTGGCCAGGCCGAGGCAAGGGACGAGGCCAGCCACAGCCCAGCTGAAGAAACGGATGCGTGCACTGCGGTACATTAAGCAAGGCCCTCTCGATGGTTTTCACCTGTGCTCAACAAATTCCCCACTGACAATACCATTTTCTGCTTAAGTTCCTCAGCATACTGGTATACAACGGCATCCAAGAAAACCAACTTAGCCACGGCAGGGCAGTCCAAGCTTCCCAAAACGCTTTTTCAGACACAGAGTTCATTTGCCCGAGATCTTGACCGACAGTCCTAACCCTCATGACTGCAAAGTGAAGCAGGCAAAATAGGGTGAGCAGAACCTGATACAATTTCAGCAGCGGGAGGGGGGGTGAGCAGGTTTCTCCGTAATGTGGGGAGGAATGAGTGGAGGTGAAATGTTTCCGTGGCAGGCCCGTGGCTACAGTGGGGCCTCACCCCCCCCAACTTACTGCCAAGGCCCCACGACTTCCCATCCAGCCCCCAGGCTCCCCGACACAGACCCACTTGCTTGCCCAGGTCCCCGGCCGGCAGCCCCTCTCCTGTTCAAGCAGCCAAGCCGCGTGGCTTTTTGGTCCCATGGCTCCACCTCCCAGCCTGCGTCACTGTGGCTCAGCAGCAGCACCCCACTCGAGGAGAGAAGGCGGCAGGAGTGAGAGGCTGAGCTGCGGCGGGCCAGCTCCGAAGGGGTTACGCTGCTGCGGGGGCTGCCTCTCGGTTTAGCTGCCCTCGCTGCTCTCAGACTTATTTAAGGGCCCCATGAAATAAAAAATCCTGGCTAGAGGCCTGCTCCATGGAGCTCCTTATTCCCGGCTCTATCCACATTCAAAACCATTTATAGCTCCGTAATGCGGTGGCTCAAGTGGTTAAGATGCTGAACTGCAGGCTGTGGAAGGTCGGTAGTTCAGCAGTTCGAGACCCGGGTGTGCCGCATGACGGAGTGAGCTCCCGTCTCTAGTTCCAGCTCCTGCCAACCTAGCAGTTCGAAAGCAAGAAACTGCAAGGAGATAAATAGGTACCACTTCGGTGGGAAGGGAACAGCGTTCCGTGCGCCTTGGTGTTTAGTCATGCCGGCCACATGACCACAGAAACGTCTTCAGACAGCGCTGGCTCTTTGGCTTGGAAACGGAGCTGAGCACCGCAACCCTAGAGTCGGATTCGACTGGCTTTCGAGCAAGGGAACCTTTACCTTTAATTATATCCTGTCAAAGCTTAGAACAGCTTCCATCCAGGACTAAAGGACAGCAGGGCCGGTGTCATGGGAATGTCTCTCTGGAGGCTGTTCTGTCACTGGGGTGCCACGACAGAGAAGGTCCTGTCCCCGACGGCCACCCCTGGTGCACCCAGAGCAGGGCCCTTAGCTGGGTCTTGGTGGATGAGCAGGTTCATCGAGAGTTGCTGATCCTTCAGATGCTCTGGGCCCGAGGCCACTTAGGAGCTACGTGAGCCAAAAACACACATTTTCAGCTATGGCCAGAAACAAAGTGGAAGCCAGGGAAGGTCTTCTGATACCAGCAAATTACCAGTCTGGCAGGTCCCCGTTAAGATCAGCCTAGCTGCACGACAAAACCTATCGCTTGCTGCCAGTGACCTTTCCAGATGGCAAAAGCCCACGCTCCGAGTTGGGATAGAAAGGGCTAAAGAGATGTTGGGGTGGGGGCGTTACATGTCTTCTCCCTCTAGGCACGGCGGTTAAAGCGAGAAAGCATTTCCCACTGAGGCATCCTCTGTAGAAGGCAGGCTTCAGTTCAGAGACCGAGCACATTTTCTACATGCCTAAAGATATTAACAGAGTGCTGGAAGAGAGTATTGGCCCAGATCTGCTGCTAGACAGGACTGACAAAACAGGACTGTTGACAGAGATCTGGGCATTCTAGGACGATGCCACACAAGTGTGGAATGTCGTACGAGGCTCAGAACTGCAAATGCTGACCACCAGAGCTGTGGCTCGCTGCAAAAGCATGTTTCTGCAGAGACAGGCTGGATAGCATGAGGACTGCTGAAATCCCAAAGCAAGAGGCAGAACAAGCGTTAAAGGGGTCAGGATTCTCAATGGCCTGCAGCACCCACCCTTGCCACAACTATAAGGAGCAGAAAATCCAACTTTAATATGCATGACTTACAGGTGACAAAAATCCCACCTCGTCGTAGATTTTTTTTAAGCACAGAGAAACACACCGCTGTGACGATGGGTCTCTGTAGGTACAAGGCGACTCGAGATTTCTTGTTCTGTATTCAGAACATTTTACGATTCTGGCTTTGCAGTCACAGCTACCTATCCCGCGGGCTAGGCAAACAGCAGAACTGACTCACCGATTACATTTTACGTCTGAACATCTGTCTGAACCCAGGCCTCCACCCCTCAACCGCCCACCAGTCACACTCACCCTTCCGGCCCAAAGCGCAAGCCAGCTCGCTCCCCAGGAAGCCGCCACCGATAATGGTGATCGACTTGACTTCTCTGGAAATTTTCTCCAGCGAGCGGAAGTCATCGATCTGCAAGGAGAAGCGGGGAAAAGTCCGGTTTTCTCTGTCTTCTTGCCAGTAGCAGGAGCTACGACCTGTCTCAAGACATTTATTAGCACTTGCAGGCTAAAACCTCCGACTGGTTTTAGCCTGCAAGTGCTTCAGGATCAGAGCCTCAATATTTTGTTTATTTAACAGTGTCTGATAACTGACACCTCTTGCTCTGAATTATTGCATCAAAATGTCTGTGCTGTTGCAATCTTGAGTATGCTCTTCAGGTGTGCACCTGTAAGCTGCAAACCTACGATGACACAGCCAGCGGAACTGGAAGAAGAAGCAGAACACAGCTAGTTCCACTGTGGGCCGGATAGAAGCCTTCCAGGGGCCTGATCTGGCCCCCGGGCCACGTTTGACACCCCTGCTCTAAAGCATCCTGTACACTGACTGTGCTTCATGCAAGAGAATAGTAAAAGAAAGCTGCCAGGGAGTAGGAAAGGGAACCAGGGGCCATGTCTCCTTTTGTTCTGGTTGCAATACAATGTTTGCAAAAGGCCTTCATCAGCCAATACGACTAACACGGCTACCCCTCTCAACTGGTGACGGTGCAGCTAACTGGAGCAATGGACTCCCTTGTCTGATGGGTGAACCACTGCTGGGAGAACCCACCCTGGTCAGGATTACCTTTCGGAACAGCGTAAGCCTCTGCAGCACCTCTTTGCCCGCCCTTTCGATCACAGGAAGATTCCTCGGGGAACCGCCTGAAGACAGAATTTAGATTCCAAGATCACATTCAGAAGACCCAGGTTCCTGGACATCCAGGCCTGCTGGAGAACAACTCCGGCCTCCTCTCCAATCCACTGGGGGAAGAGGACGTCTCTCACACTCTCACCTGCGGCGATTAGGCACTTGTCATAGGAGATCTGGTTGCCGTCATCAAGTTTAACTACGTTGCCTCGGACATCCATGTGGACCACCTGCAAGGCAAACCACAAGTTTGCATCTCCCGGGGAGGGTTTTGTTCAGAGACATTCTCTGCAACCTTGGCGTGAAGGCACTCTTACTCCCGATTATTGTTTCCAGTTCAGGAGGGAGTAGCATCCAAGGGCTGTCAGCATGCACCCTCTGAAGTGGCAACAATTTTTAAGACAGCCTTCAAGGCTTAGGCAATGTGCTGCTGTTATGTATTGGGATTGAATCATCCCTGACTGAATCAACCCAGAGACTGGCTGAGCTTGGAGCACAAGAACAATAGCCGACCAGGACCCTGGAATAAACCAATCAAGTCATAATGTTATGTAAATAGCCTATCACTGGGAGTGGGGTGTGCTTGGGTGTGGCAATTGCATGCTATTTAACAGAGTCTTGTCTTGTAGTTTTGATGAAATCACTGAATAAACCAGAGCTGATCGCTGCAATGCGTCTAGAACCCAGTATTTAACAGCCGCCTTCTTTCCTGCTGTTCCCTAAACAAAATCTACCGCTTGCAGCTGCCATGATGGCCACAAGAGGCCTATTCCACCCCTAATCCTTCACCTCTGACTGCTGCATTTCTTTTACTTTGCCATGCCCTCAAACCTCTGAAGTACTATCAGGGACTACACAGGACAGGGACATAAACCAGGAGTCCAGTGGCACCTTCAAGACTACCCAACGTTTATTCCAGCAGGAGCTTTCGTGTGTCATTTTGCACACATTTCTAAGGAATGTTATTTCCCTCTAATGTGCATCTGATGAAGAGAACTCTGGCTCACGCGAGTTCCCACTGAAATCAATGTTGTTAGTTCTTTAAGAGGTCACTGGACTTTGGGTTTCTTATGCTACAATACGACTAACACAGCTACCCCTCTGAATTTGCATAGGATAGGGCCTAACGGATTAGCACACCACATGCACTGTGTGTGGGATTCTTTGCCTCCTGGTGTTATTTGTTCCACGTTCCAACCAGCTTGGTGTAGTGGTTAAGAGCAGCAGACTCTAATCTGGAGAACCGGATTTGATTCCCCACTCCTCCACAGGAAGCCTGCTGGGTGATGTTGGGCCAGTCACAGTTCTCTCGGAGCTCTCTCAGCCCCACCTCCCTCACAGAGCGTCTGCCATGGGGAGAGGAAGGGAAGGTGATTGTAAGCCGCTCTGAGACTCCTTCGGGTAGTGAAGGGCGGAGTATAAAACCAACTCTTCTTCTTCTGTTGAGGTACTCTGGTGGTATCTATTCGCTACTGCTAGTTCTGTAGCTGAATTTTGATGCCTCCTTTGTTTGTGTGTTTCTTTTTGGGGGGGGCGGGGCGGTCCTGTCACTTTATTTCCTACTTTATCCTTTAAAAAAAAAGAACTCTAAAAAATCTAAACTTTTGCTAACCACTGGGTGGATTTTTCTCCCCTCAACCAAAAAGTGGGACAGAAATATTTTAAGCATCTAAATGACAAGGAATCTGATCAAAAGAACCATCTTCACTATCATACTAAATGAAATCACGGCCCAAATCTCCTCAGCATTTCATTTCGGCACAGCCCTGTTCAAAATAAAACAAATTTCCATTTAAACCCTGTTTAGCTAACAGCTAAATAGCTAACAGAATGCTCAGAAAATGTACGGCAGTGAAACAGGTCCACTCGGATACAAGGGCAGGACCTTTTGGGACTATCCAAAATCAAATAAGTATGTGAATAAATACTTCTAATTTAAAAAGAAGACCTACCCCCCAGAAAAATAAACATTTGAATGAGGATTATGCTTGCTCCGTGAGGAAGCAGAGAGTGCTAATGGTCATTCAGTATCAATTAAAGGAGAGGGGGGAAGGTATTAGGAAACTGGCTGCCTGCATAAGCCCCTTGCAGTTTCCTGAAGGGAAAAATCCTGGAAGAAGAAGGATAGTTTCCCATCAGTTTTCTCCCTCTCCCCCACATTGTAAACAATAATACTGCATGGTTCATGCATTCCAGCGTTGTTACCTGTTTCAGTTCCTAAAACTTTACTAAGAAAAGCAATGTAGCAGCTCTGCTGTATTTTTATACTGCTTTTTAAAGATGGCCTAACAGAACTACAATGTCATAACATACCATTATTTTGAGCAGCTGTTAACATATTTTTCAAATACAACTAAATACTGGCTTAGAATCAGCCGAGGTTTAGGCAACCTTTTGGTTTTTAAGCCCTGCTGATATCGTTGTGTATCTTTTATGCTCTGATGGTTTACTGTCTTGACATTTTATTGCAGTTTGGCTTTCCGCAATTTTATATATTATGATGGGTCCATGGCTTAGTATTTTATACTGCTATTTTAGGATTAATCCTATGGTATTTTCAGCTGTTACCTATTGGGATTAAATTTGATCTGAGTGATTTTACTATTTCAATTTTTTATTTCGATTTAAGAGATGTTGTTACTGTTTTAATCATTTTTATACCACTTTTGGCTGCCTTCGCCATTTTAAAGTCATGAACAGAAAAGTGGGATATCCATTTTCTGAATGGAGCCAGCACACGCAGGCCCAAAAGAAATGAAAAAGCAACACTTGCTTCTCTCATCAAAACACCAATAAGATTTCTTTATATTTTCTGTCATCATGCCGGAGGGCAAAACTACAATATATTTTATAGACGTTTCTTGGGAGCTGGTGCCTAGAAAACATATTTATTTACTTCATCTATACCGCAACCTGTATCTCCAATGGGGACCCAAAGTGGCTTACATAGTTCACCTCCTCCGTTTTATCCTCACAACATCCCTCTGAGGTAGACTGGGCTGAGAACATGTTGCTAGAGCCAAGGGTAACCTTGCAAGCTTCCATGTAGGGCTGCCAATTCCCCCCCCGGGGGCGGGGAAACCCCCGCCCCAGAGGCCCGTTCCCCACCGCCGGCAGATCAGGCCCCGGGGGGAACCCCACCCCAGTGTGCGCGTCACCAGGAAGTGACGTTATGACGTCGGCATGCTGCGGGCGGGGCCACGACCATCCGAGGGGGAAACTCTATGTTCCCCCCTTGGAAAGTCGTGGCCCCGCCCCCAGCGTGCCCGGCGTCATAACGTCACTTCCTGGTGACGTGCGCTTTGCGCACGCGTGCATAGGACGCCAGACGGGAGTCCCCCGCTCCCGACGATTTTCGACTTGGCAACCCTACTTCCATGGCAGAGTGGGGATTCAGACCTGGGTCTCTCAGATCATAGTGCCACGCTCGTATCACTATACCACACTGGCCCATATGTGCCTATAAATATTCCTGCTTGTTAAATACATGAGGCAGGAAACCTCTTGGCTAATTTTTAAAAGTCATCACACTGGCACTGTGCTAATTCCACTATTTCCTGCTCCCCTGCTATCTTTGCCATTTCTCTCTTTTTTGGGGGGGGTTTTTATTTTTTGTGTGTATGTGTGTCCCTGACATCTGGCAACCTCTAGTGGGGCTTGGACATTTCAGAGAGGTGGCTTGCTATGGCCTGCCTCTGCGTCCTGAGCCCTGGTATTCCATGGAGGTCTCCCATCCTAGTACTCACCAGGGTCGGCCCTGCTTAGCTTCTGAGATCTGATGAGATCGGGCTTGCCTGGGCTATCCAGGTCAGGGAAATTCTCGCCACCGCTTATCTGACGATCATGAATCTCTCCCTGAAACCCTCCCTCTCTAGCCCCTCTCCATTTCCTTGACCACTCACCTGGCTTAAGCCCAGGGGATGGGCAAGGAAATGAAGGGGAACTAGAGAGGGACCCCCAGTAATATCTCAACAGTTATGGCCACAGTTATGCCTACCTTCCTTCCAGAGAGGACGGCCACTCCACCATTCTCTATGTAAGGCAGATCACGAGCAGGTACGTAGAAAGAAGGTGGCTGGAAGTATATACTGGGGGAGGGGTAGAAAATGAAAAGACACCAGCGTCAGAACCTTTTACCTTCAGGATTGCCTCTTCCCGTATTTATTTATTTATTCGCATCATTTATACCCTGCCTTTCTTCCCAACGGCAACCCGGTGCTGTTTACATTGTTCCCCTCTCCTCTATTTTATCTTCACAACAATCCAGTAAGGTAGGAATTCCCACCTGCTTTCAATACCATTGTAGGCTTGCTGTGTTCCGAGTGCCCCGCCCTTCTGCAGGGGACTGCCAGGGACACGGCCTTTCTTCCTGGCGGCACCTTCCTGGTGCGCTCGCTCACGCTGACCTCACTGCTGATTTGTAAAGCTGCCTTCAGATCCCTTTCGATCCACAAAGTGGGATGGGAATTTTAAAATTAACCTAAACACCAAAACCCACACACTCTCACCGAGAGAGAGATCCAGCAGAAAGTCCAAAGGGGCTTGTGGATCCTGTGCCCTGTAGGGTTGCCAGGTCCAGGTTGGGAAATTCCTGGAGATTTGGGGGGGTGGAGCCTGAGGAGGGTGGGGTAGGGGAAGGACTTCCGTGGGGCACAATGCCACCGAGCCCACCTCCCAAAGCGGCCATTTCCTCCAGGTGAATGGATCTCTGTCGCCTAGAGGTCAGTTGTAATAGCGGGAGATCTCCAGCCACCACCTGGAGGTTGGCAACCCTGGCCCCCTACCATCCTTTGATCAGGCTTCCTGTTCTGCTCCATTCCCTGTCAAACACTGTAATACCTGCTCAGATTTATTCGCCCTGACCTGGATAGCCCAGGCTAGCCCGATCTCATCAGATCTTGGAAGCTAAGCAGGGTTGGCCCTGGTTAGTATTTGGATGGGAGACCACCGAGGAAGTCCAGGGTCGCTATGCAGAGGCAGGCCGTGGCAAACCACCTCTGAACCTCTCTTGCCCTGAAAGCCCTACAGGGCCACCATAAGTCTGCTGCGACTTGACAGCATTAAAAAAAAAAAAAGATGATGTATTTTATTTATTCATATGTTGCCTTTCTGTTCGAGAGAACACCCAAAGCGGCTAACAAAATACGAAATCCTATTATCACACCTAGAATAGCAAATATTAACTAACAAGCTCTCCCCCGGGCAAAAGGCAGCGTCTCCAGGGTGCCCCTCCTTTTCAAGGCATCAGCAATCAAGGGGTGGGGCAGAGCAGGTGGAAAAGCGCGGCCTAGATGGCACAGCCTCCCCCAACGAAAGGCAGAGATGGCAGTGACTCCTGGCTGACACATAACCTGGACAGAAAACCCCCAACGTACTCCCATCGGTTCCCTCTTTGACAGGAAGGAGGAAACGGGGAACCCACCTCCGCTCTTTGCCGTTCCACTGTTTGAACCGCAGCGTCTCTGTGACATCGGGGTCTTCAGAAAACCACAGCTCTTTGGAAAGCGGGGGCCGCATGTAAGGGAGCTCGGGATCTTCAGACACAATCAGCACCTTTTAAAAGAGGGTAGAGGAAAGGGCCAGTTCAGCACCTCGATAAACACTCAGGTGTCGGCTAGGTCTTAACACCGGCACCAGTCCAAAGCAAAATTTCGGGAATGCTTTCGCTCACCCTGGCACCGGGGTCCCGAGCCCGGATGGACCTGGCAGCTGCAAAAGCAGCGGTGCCTCCGCCAATCTCAGCAGGAAAGGAGCATGGGATGGACATTCCGGGCGAGTGCTAACCTCTGTTTCGGGGGCTGCAAGAGACAGATAAACAGGTAGAAAGGGGAGTCTGCCTGTTGGAAAGGCACTCCAAACACATGTAGTGGGGGGGGGACCCTATGCAGTTTTTAATTTTTCTGCAGTGGGAAACAAAGAATAACACTACGCACTTATATAGTGCTTCCCAGTTTTCAAAGTGCTTAACGCACATTTTCTTGCTTACGACAGCCTTGCAAGGTCTCTGTTGTTATACCGCCAATGGAAGCCTGAGACGGAGCATGATTTGCAGCACTACTTCCCAGCAGAGAGACTCTTCTGTACACACACACACCCATTTCTGACGACATTCGGAGCAGAACCATCAGCAGGACGCCTGCTTCAAAGACTCAGCAATGTGTCTAAGGGAAAGGACCATTCACCACACCACCTAAGAACGCTCAAGGAGCACTGCGGGGGTGGTGGCGGCAGAGGAAAGGAGGACAGAACGCATGCCAATGTCACACCTTAAGAACAACCGTTACTGCCAGGAAGTAGTTTGCCGCTATGGGAAGGGCACCATCTCCACACCTAGGAATAATTATTCCCTATGAAGAAAGTCTGAGATGCACACACATTTGCAGGTTACTCCTCCCCCAGCAAACCCTTAGAGAAGAATATTATTTACTTTTTTGAATAAATAAACTTAAAATTATTTACTTTTTAAATAAATAAATAAATTTACTTTTTTAAATAAATAAAAAAAATAAAAATATTAGTCAGTCCAAAAAGACAGACAGTGGGAGCGATCTTAAAGGAGGTCTAGGAATCCTAAACAGGCCTACCTGGAATTAAGTTTCATTTTATTCAGTGGGGCTTTTTGTAGGATTACAGTCTAAAAATGCTAGGCAGACAGTGCAATCCCAAATGGAGTTACTCCAGACTAAGTCCGTTGTTTTCAAGGGACTTAGGAAACAGTAACTGTACATAGGATTGCACCGTAGGGAAGGTAATCGTGGTTCCGACTCCAGCCTCCCAGTTGCTTAGACTGGTGCCAGAAAGGAAAGTTTCCAATATTCAAACTTTTTTTTTTTGCTGAAAAATCTCGTAAAACAAAACTGTAATGTAACAAATGGATATAATATCAGTCAAATCAGTCAGCCTGAAAACCGTGACTACCCCCCCTTTTTTTTTTAAGGGGACTGTCTCTAGGAAGCATGCATATCTGTCTCATTCTGTCATACATAATCTGCCACACACATGACATTTTAACCACATTAAGTGGGCTTTACTGATTCTCCCCCCCCCCATCAAGTGTTTGTTTCCTAACATAAAGCAGAGAAAAAGGAGCCAGGAGAATATTTTTCCACAGCTTATGTAAAGCTAATTTAAAACCAGAATGACATTCACAGCAGGATCAAAACAATTCCTAAGTAACTAGCTAACCATTCTAAGGGGCGAAAAATGCAGGCTTTTCCTGGGAGACACCCCCCCACCCCCCAACACACTTCTTGCTTTATTATTACTCAAAATGGAGATCGACTGATTGGCCTCCATCAGAGTGTTTGCTTCTGGCTGATGCGCAAGCTCCTTTCCACCACATCTTGCAGAAAGGATACTAACGTTTAACTACTTCAGGGACCGGCTTCTGCTCAGCCTTAAGCGCCCGCTCACCTGCTGTGCTCTGGGAGGCGGCATCGGCTTCTGAAAAGAGAGAAGATGTGATTTGGCAAGACGCCCAAGCCCAGGTAAACAGAACGCATTTCACACAACATGGGTCAGACCAACGTGCTAATAACACAGGGATGCTGTAAACAGCAAACAGGGATGCGGGCGTTTCCTGCTACAGGAAAACTGCCCCCACTTCTGTTCTTACATGCCAGGAAATCTTGTAATCATGGATCCCACCTTGTTAGTTTGCATTCCACCAACATCCTCCTTTGAGCAGGTAGCCTGAAGCTCCCCCCTCCCATGACAACCGATATCCTGGAAGTATCAAAACTACAAAACCGTGCAAAAACATATTCTCAATGTATATATGTAGAAAGACAAGCTTATAATAAGTCAAAACATAACTTGTATACTTGCATTTGTACTTTTGCAACAAAATATATATGTCTTTATAAAAATTTATTTCTAATTATGTAGAATTATATATACCTTGTTGCAAAAGTACAGGCACAAGTATAAAAGCTGTAAGTTTTGACTTACTTATACACATTGTGAATACGTTTTTACACGGTGCTGTAGTTTTGACAACTTGACTGACACGCCATGGTCCTTTTGCTGTACTGTGATATTCTGAAGTTTGCAAGATCCCAGCATGAGCTGAACAACCTACCTGCTGGAGGCTTCCCATCTTGCTGGCGCCTCATTTCTATTAATGC
Source organism: Gekko japonicus (assembly GCF_001447785.1). Lineage (NCBI taxonomy): Eukaryota > Metazoa > Chordata > Lepidosauria > Squamata > Gekkonidae > Gekko > Gekko japonicus. The sequence goes on along the minus strand of NW_015162511.1, from coordinate 164,926 downwards.
AATCCGGTCCCTGTAACGCTCCTTGTCTTCTTGAAGCATCCTGTAAACCTAGAGAGTCAAACAGGGGATGCCTGTCATCCACTTGCTGGGCATGCTCAGCTTCTAAATTTATAGTGTGCTTTTAGGTCTTAATTCAGGGAGCCAACAGGCTTTCGTCTCCCTTGCAGACTCAAGGAAAGCTGCTTCCTTTCGCCAGAATGAGGCAGAGGTTGCCCGGCCTGGCAGGGAAGACTCTACGGGAGGTCATGTGCTTAAGCAAAAATCCTCGGCATGACCAGGAAGGAGCATGAGGGTCCTGTTTGGCAGACAGGCAAAGGAGGAAGCGTCTGCCCCCCCCCAAAAAAAACCCGCAGCTGCTGACAACAAACCGAGGCTTATAGCAACTACTAACTATTCTAAAGTAGGCTTCAGCAACTGCTGAAAATTGGTCAGATCTAATCCCCCGACAGGTTACTAGTTTTATTTTTGTATTTCAGTAGTACGTTATTAATTTTCGTTTCTAGACTGATTTATTGAACTGTTTCATAGGCCGCCAACTGTTTTGAGTGCAGGGAAAGCAGCACACAGATATTTTAAATCGTTAATTATAATAGCAAACTGGCGGGCTTCTGTGCCAATCATACAAACAGCAAAAGCAGGGCCACCCATAGACAACCTAGGGGGTCTCTACATACTCAAGAGAAGACGAAGAAGAGAAGAGATTGGATTTATACCCCGCCCTTCACTACCCAAAGGTGTCTCAGAGCGGCTTACAAACTCCTTTCCCTTCCCCTCTCCACAACAGACACCCTGTGAGGTAGGTGGGGCTGAGAGAACTCTGACACAAACTGCTCTTTTTTTTAAGAAGAGCTCTTATCAGAGCTATGGCTTGCCCAAGGTCATCCAGCCAGGTGCAAGTGGAGGAGTGGGGAATCAAACCCGGTTCTCCCAGATTAGAGTCCGCGCACTTAACCACTACATCAAACTCAAGGGACTTCCCATGTTTCTAAGAAAGAAACAGAGCTTTCTAAATCAAAAGGGGGGGGGGAATCAAACAACTCAGCCTGATGAGGACTAAATACGCCTCAAAAAAGGATGGAATGTTGAGAGCAGCCGAGTGTCCCTGAAAGGAAAACTAGCCTGCTCAAGCTCCTGAGAGCTTAAAGAATCTCGGAGAGGGGAGATTTTGTGGGTGGAGATTTTCTGGTTATTCCCCTCCTCTGTGATTCTTTGAAAGCAGCCATTTGTAAATAAATTCCAAACCAGAGATGATGTGGGAGATGCCATGATGGGATTTGCCAGCACTCTGGAGAACAGCAACAGGGTTCTGGCCAACCATCCTCAAAGTGGCTTCACATAAACATACCTGCTGGCCAGGGATTTTTAATTTTTTTTACACAAGCTCTAGCTCTATGGATAGCTCAAGATTGCCTATAGGCTACTTCTGGTTTTGGACTCCCCCCACCCCAGAAATTAAATAAATCCAGAGAAGCTCTGAAGAAGGGAAATAAGGAACTCAGTAGGACAAAAAACCCCAATTCTATGCTTCAGGTGGATGAAAGCATATCTTTTCGCTAGAAGCAAAATCTCAAGGATGCGGGGGGGGGGGACGGGGGGGAGGAAGACAGAGGTAGAAGAAAGGGAAGTAGAACAACAACTTGTATCAAATGCTAGAAGTGAAAGTGTGCAAAGAATTTACCCTTAAAGTGACACAAAGCAATACAAGAGATAAACGACGTGATAACACCAAGCAGGCACAAATGAAAACCTGGGTCTTCAGGAAAGGGGAAGCTGAAGGCTCATGCAAAGATCACAGTGTCTACAGGGATCTTGCAAAATCTATGGCAGCTAGAATGACAGGGATACTGCCTGGATTCCTGCTCCTGGGTTACTCAACTGCTTTGAGGAACGAGGGCATAGATTTGCTTAGCAAGGGAAATGCAGGCTTCATGTTCTAGGTCATGGTTTTCACTTTTAGGGCAGAGGTCCTGGGCTCCAAAGTCCCAATAAACCCATGTGAACAAGGGGATGGAAAGCAAACATTCCAGGGAAGAGAGGAAGAGAGAGAACTCTGCATTTACCAAGTCACAGGTTCAATCCCTTCCACCTCCAGTTAGAAGGGGTATCAGGTAGCAGGGACAGAAAACAAACTCCCTGAGATCTTGGAAGGCTGCTGATGGTCAGCCATGGACAAGATGGACCGACAGTCTGAGTCAGTATAAGGCAGCTTCATATATTCCACGATATTGCAGAAGGGAAGACAAATGCCATTTGCTATTTACATGGGCTTTTTGGAGGCAGTGGTGACAGTAGCCCAAATTCAGAGCAAGAAGACATCTGTGAATTGATCGATGGATGAGGGGAATACTGCAATGTTTTACACTGTCTTTACTCTCACATAGTGTCCCCTTCAAAATCAGTTAAGGGGCAGTTTGCCACAGGACTGGATCCTCTCATTTTAATCCCCTTGGCAGGCACACAAAAAGGAAGCTTCAGTTATGCCACGCTCATAACACCCCCCCCCAGCCATGCAACCGAGCACAACATTAAGTGTATAATATATAGGGTTGCCAACCTCCAGGCGGTCGCTGGAGACCCCCCCCCCAATTTTACAACTAATCCCCCGG
>NW_015162511.1:157183-161897 GCF_001447785.1 Gekko japonicus | reverse complement strand
CGTGACTGCTCCTCCCACCATTAAAGTAGTACACAAGGTGGCTGCTGTCCTTGATGGCAGCCCCTGGAGACATTAGCGATCTAGGAGGGGGTCTGAGATGTGGACACTGCAAAACTGAAGATGGAGATAGGCGAGGGGAGAAAAGAAGAAGAAACAGAAAAGGGAGGGGAAAAGATTGCCAGGTATTCAAATGAGCAAACCGGACTACACAGGCCTTGGGGTGAGCAAGGCTTCTTATTTTGCCCGCTACCTTCTTTGCCAAAACTGGCATGGCTGTAAAACAGAAGATGCCAACACTGGTCACATTTCTCTATCCTGCCCTTCCTCCAAGGAGCCCAGGGCAACATACATCGTCCTCCTCTGCTTTATCCTTGCGACAACTGTGAGGTCGGTTAGGCTCCAAAACGAGCAGCCGGCTCCAGATCGGCAAGCTTCATGGCTGAGTGGACATTTGGACCCGGGTCTTCCTAACCCTGTGCGATGCTCTAGCCCTTCGACCAGACTCAGCCACGTGATTAGGCTTTGTCCGTTTAAACTAATGAAGGCCTCTTTTATTCCTTAATCGTTCCAGATTTGGCGTTCTCCATTGAGAAAAGAGGCCTTGTTCAGAAGCCGAGACCGTCTGCCCCTGTGTAGCCAGGGAATAGGCAAGGTTAGGTGAGCACAGAACACCGGCTCTTGAGATGGATTTTCTGTATTTCATCAAAATCTTCACCAAATGTGGACGTTAGGTAGGCAAATGCCTGACCCCAGATCTAGCAGCTCCCCCCCACCATTTCCCTTTGTCTATTTTGCTTGGGATTCTAATAACATTACTTTCTTAGTACGATGAGGGAAACAGCTAGTGTTGTACAAAAGGTACCAATGATTCCAAGCATCCTTCTCTGTCCTTCAAGACAACGGAGACCTTTTTCTGCAATCCCCTCCTGGGTGCAGTTCGTGGCTGGTTATCCCCCATTTAGGAATCACACAACACCATCTTAATTTGCATTTATTTATTGAAATCCTGCTTTTCTCCCCAGGTGGAACTCAAAGCAACTTAGAACGCCATGTTCCCCTCCTCTATTCCCTCACAACCACCACCTTGTGAGGTAGGTCAGGCCGAGTGCATGTGACGGGCCCAAGGTCACCCAGCAAGCTTCCATGACAGAAGTAGGGATTTGAACCCAGGTCAGCCAGGATCCTAGTCCAACACTCTATCCGCTATGCCATGCTGGCAGGTGTTTGCGTCTTTGTAAGGATGAGCCCTGCAGTATGAAACTCATCCCCTTGAGATCTCAATAAAAACATGCCCCGGAGTCTTTTCCCCCCTACTGTGCCGGTGCAGCATTTATAAGAAGAGGAGGAGATTGGATTTATACCCCGCCCTTCACTTGGAGTCTCAGAGCGGCTTGCAAACTCCTTTCCCTTCCCCTCCCCACAACAGACACCCTGTGAGGTAGGTGGGGGGCTGAGAGAGCTCTGACAGAAACTGCTCTTTTTCAAGAACAGTGGTGCCAGAGCTTGTGACTGACCGAAGGTCACATCAGCAGGTGCAAGTGGAGGAGTCTCCCAGATTAGAGTCCGCACACTTAACCACTACACCAAACTGGCCACTTAGCCTTCCTTCACTATTCCCCCTTTTAAAATCTGGTTTTATTGCACACCATGCTTCTTTGCATGCATAAAGCTCCGAATTCAAGCTAAAGCTTTCCCCCTTGAAGGATCTGAGGTAGGCCAGAATTCTAACCTAAGGCAACTGCTGCCAGTCAAGGTAGTTAAGTACCAGACTGGGGCTGAGGGACCGTTGGTCTGATTCGTACCTTCCTGACTCCCAGTGACACATTCCCAGGCAGTCATCCCACACAGAAGCAACTCACGCAAGGTTCCTCTGTGAGCAACCTTAAACAGATCTACTCAGAAAGTAATCTCCATTTTAGTCATTGGGGCTTATTCCCAGGGAAGGCTTCTTAGGACAGCAACTTCAGTCCTTCAGAGGTCCCCCCCCCCCCGGGGTTTGGATTATTACATAAATGTCATGATTTTAGTTTGTCTTTAATTGTGTTGTGGATTTTATGAAGCTGGAAGTGGTCTTGAAGATTCCCTTTTCACAATGTGGAACAGAAACATGTTTCTTTCTTTCCGGTGGGTGGCACCAGTGCAGAAACAGAGCAACAACAGAAAGAGGCACTGACCAACGGGTGCTTTTCTATTTTTTAAAAAGTCTACTTCTGCACACAGTGAGCTCTCTGAAATACAGCAGCTTCAGCCAAGATGAGCTTAGAACTGTGATGGATGAGCTGAGGATTCAGTGGGATGACCTCAACCAAAGCTTCCTGCAGATCCAGGCAGGTTCAACTCAAAGAGGTTTATCCTTCCACTCATGGGCCCGGCTAGTTTGGAATGAATTTTAAAGCAGAATTTAAATAGACTGGCTCTCTTTTTTAGGCTACTCTAAGACGGAAAGGGAACTCCTGCACCTAAAGAATCTGCATCTGACAGGTCTCCCAGAAAAACCAGACATGGATCAGCAACTTAGGAGAAGACAGACAGTGATTTGGCTCAGCTGGTGCTAAGTAGGTCTGGATCACAAAGAAGAAGAAGAAGAAGAAGAAGAAGAGATTGGATTTATACCCCGCCCTTCACTACCCAAGGGAGTCTCAGAGCGGCTTACAAACTCCTTTCCCTTCCCCTCCCCACAACAGACACCCTGTGAGGTAGGTGGGGCTGAGAGAACTTTGACACAAACTGCTCTTTCGGGAACAGCTGTGCCAGAGCTTGTGACTGACCCAAGGTCACATCAGCAGGTGCAAGTGGAGGAGTGGGGAATCAAACCCGGTTCTCCCAGATAAGAGTCTGCACACTTAACCACTACACCAAACTGGGACCACAACTGACCACTCAGACTAAATACATCTGTTCTGGCATCCATTGACAGCCGATAGCCTGTGTGCCGATCCATGCTAGTGTCTCACTATAGAAGGAAAATCACCTCCATTAGCTACAACTCTGAGCTGATTTGTACACAGACTCAAAGCAACAGGCCAAGCACTAGGTAATTTCTGTACCTACACCAAGTACCCCTCTAATGAGGCGGCAAGGATAAACAACCAGAGGGGAAGATGTTAACTTGGAGCCAGTCCCAAGTTCACTCCCTTAGGGCATTAAAATTCCTGTGAGATTCTGCAGAGAAGGAGGGAGAAAAAGCAGAGATGAGAAACGACAGAAGCATAAACTAACGATGAGCTGCCACGCAGGCAGACACACTGCCCTTTCACTCCCATCAAACCTTTCTACTTACGTAGACCCCTCCTCCTAAGGTTGTTAAGCCCACAAGGAAGGCCAAGACCGCATTTTCGCTTTTGCCCCCAGGAACACCAGAGCCAGCCATGTGTCTGCTCAGCTGCGCTTCTAAGGGGAGTTTCCATCGCTGAAACAAATTACCTAAAAACATAATTTGTTAGGGAGGGAAAATTGTCAATAAGGAACTTAAAAAGACACCAGTTATTAATTAAATCATCAGGACAGTAGAAGAACACGGTCCTTGTCTGAGAGCCCAGTGACACACTGGCATTAAAACTCAGTTCCTGAGACATGTCAAGGTCAGCATAAAAACGGAACTTTTTCACCCTCCATTTCAAAGCACAAAGGGACATTAGCATTAGAAATTCCATCACAGCTGAACCCGGTTCTTAAACACTTTTATTTTTAAGCCCACTCTCTCTCCAAGGAGTAGCTAGGAGTACGTGCGTGGCTTTTGTTTTCTGTTTTGCTCTCACAGCCATGCCGTGGAGAACATTTAAGCTGAGTGACACACATTTGGCCCAAGGTTACCTAGTGAGTGTGGTGAATGAACAGGGAATTTGAACCAGGCATACTTGGACCCAGATCTGTACCATGTAGCTTCAACACAACACAGTGCCATGTTCGCGACCTTCACTAAAATTATTTCACCTGCATGAAAGTATTTGAAAATATCATGCAAGAACTAGAGCATGCTTGGAAATAACTGACACTTGTGACTGAATTCCAATTGCACCGATCTGGAATTCATGCATCGTCTCAGAGACAGATGAATAGATTCTAATTCATGCATCACGTTTTCATAGACGTGTGACTTACTTGTCACGATACAGTTAAGTATCAAAACAGATAGGAAGGGACTTTTAAAGTTCTCGGGACAACATATACAGTAGTCTTTCCCGTTTCTGCCTCAGCTGGCCAGACTGAGCCAACAGCTTCACCATAATAGAAATGTGCTCCTTTGGCAAAGCACAGGCAGATAATCTCAATCGCTTAAAATCAGATCAAAAAATCTGGGCCTTAACACTGCTGATGTCACTGAATGGTATTTGATCTAGACAGGACCTTTTTTTGTAGAAAAAGCCCAGCAGGAACTCATTTGCATAATAGGCCACACCCAACAACAGAAGCTCATTAGCATATTGTGCCACACCCATGACAACACAGCTTATTAGCATATTAGGCCACACCCCATACCTTCCCTTGGCTTGCCCGTGTCCCCCGCAGAAGCGGGAAACCCAGGCAAGCCCCCCCCTTGGAGGGAAGGAAAGGCAGTTTAAATGCCTCCCCGATCCTTCCAGGGGGCCCCCTGGCCCGCCCACCTTGGGGTCACTCTCCTGGCCTTCCCTCTGTAGCCACGCATGCAGAGGTTTTGGCTGTAGTGGGCGTGGCCAACTCTGAAGCCAGCTGGAACTCCATTCCTGTGCATTCC
>NW_015162511.1:143360-157109 GCF_001447785.1 Gekko japonicus | reverse complement strand
ATTCCTGCCCAAAAATAGCCCTGGATCTAGACACCTTGTAGCATGACATTTCATTCATATCAAAAAACAAAGAACTTTCCACCAGCTGAGAATTCTTTTGTTCATCGCCATTCATTAGCCACGCAATTTGGTTAACCTTCAGCTATGCTTCAACACCCTCAATAGCATAGTATCAGATAAGTAACATTCTACCTGCCCAAATTTTCAACTGCAGGCTCTCCACAACAGTCTTGCAGAGTTAGGCACATGTAAACCCATGGAAATCAGTGGATTTGAATTCACCTAACTCAGCCTAAGACTGACTAGTAGAGAAAGATGCAGTGAACCAAACCTGACATATTCCAGCAGTTTGATCAGTTGTTCCTAGAACTGCATTTTTCAGCCTGGACTTGGAAACCAAAACACAGGAGAAACAGGCTATAAACATTTGTTGTTGTTCAGTCGCACAGTCGAGTCCGACTCTTCGCGACCCCATGGACTAGATCCCGCCAGGCCCTCCTGTCTTCCGCTGTCCAGTGCTAAACACACAGTTGGTGCTGAGATCGCTGGACATTTCCTAGTAATGTCAGGGTATTTTAGGCACAGTCTTAATTTAATAAAACCAGCAGTTTGAGCATCCTTGTCATTCATTACTAAGAAGAGCAACAGTCTTAAATTTGATTTTAGATCATTTTAGGAGTTCAGATCATTTTAGGAGTTCAGATCATTTTAGGAGTTCAGCAGTCCAAGTTCTATACTGCCCAATTAGTTTAATGTACGGACATCCCAAAATGTCGGTTTCTGCTTGCTGATTTAGTTGGCCAGCACTTTGGAGACTGCTGATTCTGTATGCTGTCCTTTAACGTTTCCCAAGCCAGCCATGCTGAATTCTTCTCTCCCCGTTCTTTTAACCCTAATACCCTCCTACCATCATCCTGACTGCAGTGTTGATCTGAATTTTGTTTTTTAAAGGTGCTCTTCACAAGACTAGAGACAGCGGCTTATCAGGCATGAGCAAAAAATTAGGTTTGGGGTTTTTTTTAATAGTAATTCATCCATACCACGATTGGGGACATTTTGGCTCTGGCATTTTATTAGAAATGATAGCTTTAATTTTTACAAGAAAAAATTCAAGCTTCCTTTTATCAATGAGATTTTATCCTACCCTTCCTCCAAGGAGCTCAGGGTAAAGTACAGGGTTCTCTCTTCTCCACATTTTTCCCTCACAGCATCCTTTACCCTATTTTATTCTGTTATGTACGCGAGGCTGAGAAAGAGCAACTGGCCCAAGATTTCTCTGTGAGCTTTGTGGATTTGAACCCAAGTATCCCAGGTCCCAGTCTGAAATTCTTACAACTACGCCATCCTGGCTCTCCTTTCCAAGAAGCCTAGGAACGTAAGGGCACTTGATATTGAAGCAGCAAGCTCCAGTGAAATTCACAGGGCTTGGTTCCAATCCAACTCGCATGGGAGAATGCTGATCTAGTTAATTCACTTTAATAACCTGGGGAAAGTTATGTTTACATGTGTTACTTAACAATGACTTCCACTACAGCTCCTGGCAAACAAGGGCCAACTTTTACATGAGTTACATACGTGGTTTGTGTTCTTTGAAACCTTGACCTTAGAATAGGTCACTCTGCTCTCCAGGCTTCAGACAAGTGGCAGATACAGTTATGGAAACATTTGAGTCCAGGAGCACCTTTAAGACCGACAATGTTTTATTCAAGGTATGACCTTTCGTGTGCATGCACAGTTCCTCAGATACAATGCAATGGAATTTACCCGTCCGTTCACATAAGGCAAAGGCTGAGCAGCAAATCAGCAACAGATAATGATGTTTTAACACATGCAAACAGGAATAACACGCTAAGTTTATAAGGTCACCACACAGTCCCGAAATCCCCGGGGGGGGGGGAGGCGTGGCTAATTGCCCCGGCACAGTTTGATCCGCTATTACGCGATCAGACGCGCCTGCGGCACACCACAGGTCCTTCCCTCGGCGCCAGCACGATCACACCACGGGCGTCTGGAGGCAGCCCGTGGCAAACGTTTATTAGTACCTTGGAGGTACTAGTTTTTTTTTGTTGGCGGTAAGCCACGGGTGCGCTCCACTTCGCAGATGTTGGGGTGTGATCGCGCCCGGATAATCCGCCCACCATCCGTGCCTCTCGTGCGGCAACTTTGCCATGTGACTGGGGCCACCGTTTGGATTTAATTCGGGGGGGGTGGGAAGCAGTGAAGCAAACAAATATGTCAAAATCGACTGGTTCTACTGCTTCAGACCAACACGGCTACCCACCTGGATCTATACTTATGCCAAGTTTGCAACAGATAAAAAGTTTCCAACTAGTTAATGACCGACGCTGAACGACTGCGTAACGCTTTCACGTACTCATAAAACTCCGATTTATTTGCTTGCTTTGTAAATATGCTACGCGTAGCCCATTACCCCCTTCTGCTACTGGGTAACTGGGAAGAGAGAAAAGAAGGCAGGGCAGCCCTTCTGGAGAGCTCCCCTCTTTCCCCCTCGTCAAGACCACCCCCGGAGACTCCCTCTCACCTGCCCCCGCCCGACCCCGCGACCTTGGGCCGAGCGCCCGCACCAGCCTAGCAGCCACGCGGCACCGGAACATGACGGCGGTGACGGCTACGAGCACCGGCCGCGGCCACCTGCGCTCCCGTTCCCACCGCCTGTGAAAGGGGGAGAAGAACGGTTCGTTCTGCGCATGCGCATGCCGATGGCATTGCGCAGGCGTACTCTCGCGCGGCGGCGACACCGCTCTAGGACGCCAGTTCTCCGTGCTCTTGGTGGAGGCGGGCAGCGGTCTCCTCTGGCAGCCGCGCCTCGCTCGCGACATGCGGATACTTTTGCCGGTCTTCCTGCGGCCGCTGTGGGGGAGACGGTGCTGCCGCCGTCGCCAAAGCTGCGCCTCTCCCGGCCGCCAGCTCCTCTCCACGCCCATCTTTTACGCGAATGGCTCTCCGCACATCGGGCACCTTTACTCGGCGCTTCTGGCCGACGCGCTGCACCGGCATCGAGAGCTGCACGAGCGGGGAGGGCGCTTCGCTACCGGTCAGTGGGGTGGGAGGGGTGGCGACGGCGGCGGCTGTAGTGGCGGGAGTAAAGCCGCTGCAGATGCCAGTTTAGAGAGGGAACCAGCCGCGCTCTAGGGACTAAATGCAACCGGCGTACAAGTCTAAGTTCGTTTTTGTGGTGGGTTTTGCGCTGCTGCAACAGACTGACGCGGCTGGCTGCCTTGATTGACTTGCGCTGCAACTTTTCGCAGTATAGAACTGGGCACGCTTAGCTGGTGCGGAACGCTCGATGGAGACCCAAGCAGAGAGAGAGAGAGAGACAGAGAGAGAGAGACAGAGAGAGGCCCGTGGGGAATGTCTCCAGGCGTGAGGTGCTTAGTTTTAGGCAAGGCAGTTACTAGGTTTTATGGATCATTTGGGGAGAGGGGGTGTCTCTTCCTTTAATCTGTCCATCCATGCGTCTCTTTTTAATAGTTCCTAAACTGCCCTGAGGAGCTGCGGTGGCTCAAGTGGTTAAGACGCTGAACGGCAGGCTGTGGAAGGTCGGTAGTTCAGCAGTTCAAGACCCGAGTGTGCCCTGACGGAGTGAGCTCCCGTCTCTAGTTCCAGCTCCTGCCAACCTAGCAGTTCGAAAGCAAGAAATTGCAAGTAGATAAATAGGTACCACTTCGGTGGGAAGGTAACAGCGTTCCTTGCGCCTTGGTGTTTAGTCATGCCGGCCACATGACCACGGAAACGTCTTCGGACAGCGCTGGCTCTTCGGCTTTGAAACGGAGATGAGCACCGCAACCCTAGAGTCAGACTTGACTGGCTTTTGAGCAAGGGAAACCTTTACCTTTGCTGCTGCAACAGACTGACGCGGCTGACTGTCTTGATTGACTTGCGCTGCAACTTTTCGCAGTATAGAACTGGGCACGCTTAGCTGGTGCGGAACGCTCGATGGAGACCCAAGCACACAGAGAGAGACAGAGAGAGAGAGACAGAGAGAGAGAGAGACAGAGAGAGAGAGAGAGAGAGAGAGAGACAGGCCTGTGGGGAATGTCTCCAGGCGTGAGGTGCTTAGTTTTAGGCAAGGAAGTTACTAGGTTTTACGGATCATTCGGGGAGAGGGGGTGTCTCTTCCTTTAATCTGTCCATCCATGCGTCTCTTTTTAATAGTTCCTAAACTGCCCTGAAGCTCTCTGGGCCACTCAGAGACTCTCAGCCTAACCTACTTCATAGGGTTGCTGTGAATTTGGTTGTCATCGCTCATAGCCATTGACAGCATTTTTCTCCATGGATGTTTGTGATTTGGGGGAGGCATGCTCATCTATAATAGTGTGAATTAAGTTTAAATGTCAGCTGTGCTTATCAGTCTTCACCTGCTCCCTGCAGTCCAATTTCTTATTGGTGGGGCAAGTGCACAGTTGCCAAGCCAACTCCAGGTTGGAAAATTCCTGGAGTTTTTGGGGGGGCAGAGCCCGGGGAGGGGACGGACATGAGGAAGATATAATGCCATAGAATGCACCCTCCAAAACAGCTGTTTTCTCCAGGTGAACTGATCTCCTTCGTATGAAGTTCCTAAACTGCCCTGGAGATCTCCAGACCCCACCTGGAGGTTGGTAACCTTAGGCAAACAGTACGTACATTGTTGATGTATGGGGAAAAGAGCTTGGTAATGCTATAGACGGAATTCCTGCAGTTCCCCAGAGACAGTTAGTTAGAGGCAGAGTTAGAGCCCTGGAGATCTCCAGACCCCACCTGGAGGTTGGTAACCTTAGGCAAACAATATGTACATTGTTGATGTATGGGGAAAAGAGCTTGGTAATGCTATAGACGGAATTCCTGCAGTTCCCCAGAGGCAGTTAGAGTTAGAGGCAGAGTTAGAGGCAGGATTGAATTCTTTGTCCATCATGCTGTCCTGTTTCTCTGCCCAGGAACAGATGAACATGGGCTGAAAATCCAGACGACAGCTGCGGCGGCAGGCAGTTTGCCTCAGCACTTCTGCGATCGTGTGTCAGCGGAATTCCAGGAGCTCTTTACCCAGGCAGGCATCTCTTATACTGACTTCATCCGCACCACGGAGCCACGGCATAGACAGGCAGTGGAGCACTTCTGGATCACCCTGCGGGAACGGAGCTGGCTTTATCGGGCCAAATACGAAGGCTGGTACTGCACTGCTGAGGAGACTTTCCTAGCGGCTTCTCAGGTCACTGAGCGCCCTGACTCCCACGGCTGCCGGCACATGGTCTCACTGGAAAGCGGCCACCAGGTACCAAGAAGGAAAACTGTATGAGTTCCTACTATGCCTTATAGTAAGATCTGCTAGGAAGGCCCTGCTTTGAATTCCTTCACTTAAGGAAGTATCCTCCTGGGTATGGATCAGCACCTTCTCTGTGGTGGCCACATATTTATGGGATTCGTTACCCAGAGAGGCCCAGTTCTGCCCAAGAACTGGGATGTTTAGGGAAAGTCCATTCCACAAAAAATTCTACTCCCTTGCAACTATATATGTGTGTGTGAGTGAGAGAGAGTGGGTATAAGAGGCAAAGTGATTCAATTTAGCCCACACCAAACCATGGTTACAGACACTAAGTTATGGCTTAGTATGATGTCTGAACTAACAAACTACAGTTTATGATCAGTTAGCAAACCCAGAATTAGAATTTATTTATTTATTAAACCAGAGTTTGATACATGTTTTCCAACCATGATTTGATAAGATACCTAAATTGATAGCCATCGTTGTGGATGTAGTTCTGCCTCCCGGATGATGTTGCGCCAGAGATCCAGGAGTGCTGAGCAGTTAGAAATAATGGTTTGTGTGTTGCGTATTTGGAAGCTCAAACTGTGGTTTGGATTCTAAACTGTAGTTAGAGCAAACCATGGCTTGGTGCGATAATTCAATTGAATGAGAAGAGGAACAGACAGCCAGGCCAATGGAAACACTGTGACCCATTTCTCTCTTGCTTCAGGTACACTGGACCAATGAAGAAAACTACATGTTCAGACTATCTGAGTTCCAGGAGCCACTGCTGAGATTGCTCCAGGAGAGTAGGCTTACCATAACCCCTGAGCCATTCTACCAGCAGGTGCTCCAGTGGCTGAAACAGGATCTGCCAGACCTTTCCGTATCACGTGACCGAAACCGACTGCAGTGGGGCATCCCTGTCCCCGGAGACTCAACGCAAACCATCTACGTCTGGGTGGATGCCCTGGTGAACTACCTCACTGTTGTGGGTTATCCTGACGCACACCATGACTGGTGGCCTGTGGCCTGCCACATTGTGGGCAAAGATATCCTCAAGTTCCACGCCATCTACTGGCCTGCCCTACTGATGGCAGCTGGGTTGGACCCTCCAGAGCAGATCTTTGTCCACTCCCATTGGACAGCGCAAGGACAAAAGATGTCGAAGAGCCTGGGCAACGTGGTGGACCCAAGAGCCTGTTTCCAGCGATATACAGTGGATGGGTTTCGGTATTTCCTGCTCAGACAGGGTGTCCCCGAGCGAGACTGCGACTACTATGATGAGAAGGTCGTCAAGTTGGTCAACTCAGAACTGGCAGATGTCTTGGGAGGGCTCCTCAATCGCTGCACAGCCAGCAGCCTGAATCCCAGTGGGACCTACCCGCGTTTCTCAGAAGCCTGTTTCCCTAAAGACGTGGGTGCTCAGAATGGAAGGGGACTTGGCAAGGCTTCTGCAGAGGACTACAAGCTAGTGTCTTCAGTGAAGGAGCTTCCTCTGCAAGTGAGCCGTGACTTCGAACGCTTTCGGATCTACAAGGCTTTGGAATCCATTATTGACTGTGCAAGGCAGACCAACGGCTTCATCCAGAGGCATAAGCCCTGGAAACTGAGTCGTGACGATCCCTCGCAGCAGCAGTGGTTGGACACCATCCTCCATGTCACCCTGGAGTGTCTTCGGGTTTATGGGCTCCTCCTGCAACCGGTGATTCCTTCCACTGCCGATAAGCTGCTCACCAGGCTAGGCGTTGGTCCCTCAGAAAGATCTTTAAGGGACTTGGCATTTCTGTCTCGCTTCCATGATGAGCGGTGCCCTTTTGAAGGGAGGAACCTTGGTTCTGACACTGGGCTCTTGTTTCCCAAGCTGGAGAAATCCAAAGCCAGAAGCCATGGGGGTCTTTAAACATTTAACTACTAAATCTGCAGGTGACAGTTTGGGAGTAAAATTGGCTACTGTTGTCTAAGGATGATGTCTTGGCAAGTGAGTGTTGGCGCAGGGTGTGTATGCTCTTTCCGGTTGGTGTTGCAACAGCACCTTCTGATAAAGTAACCTGCCCAAATTTTGAGATGGCATAATAAGCAGGCCCGTAGCTACAGTGGGGCATTTCAGGGCCCTGCCCTCTTAATTTAAAAGCCCTGCTCCACAAATAGCCATGCCAGAAATCTTATTTTTGAGGAGAGACAACCCCCACCCCCAGCAGCCAGGTGAGACTCAGTTTGCCTTCAGGCTTCCCTCTTCCTCCCACTGTAAAATTGGGAGGGGGGTATCATGGGACCTGGGAAGAGACAGCTCAGAGGGTGTTTAATTTCCTTCAGAAAGCATTTCATTACCTTTTGAGTTCCCTTCCACAGGGCCAGAAAGCTTAGAAAGGCACAAGAGTGGCACCTTCAGTACATCTCCAGCAAGCCCCCTTTCTGCTAGCCCAGTCCTGTTGTATACCATCTAAGTCATGGTGAGTCTTTCAAAAGCATTCCCATGAGCCTTTGGGAAACATGCAAACTAAATTGAGTGCCTTTCTAAGCTTTCTTGCCCCGTGGAAGGGACTCAAAAGGCATTGAAATGCCTTCTGAAGGCAAGTAAATGCCCTCTGAGTGGCTGTTTCCTAAGAACTGACACACTTGCTACCCTGTCCCTTGAAAGGAAGGGCTGGAAACAGGCTTGGAGCCCCTCTCCCTTTAAAGACAGGCTTTCAGATTAATTTAATTAACTGTCATTTAACTGCTCCCTTCAAGTTTCAAATGCTCCCAAACAAAAAGATCCTGCCCACGGGCCTGATAATAACACAACTCTTTACCATGAACGTGTGGGTCCCTGCCTTCCTGCAGTTGCCCCCCTTTCCCCCCCGGCACTTTCAGACTGGCACCCGACCCTCTAAACCTACCAAAGCAAGAGAACTACAGATCACAGTTGTGCCCAGATGCCTTTGACTACCATCACCTTTTGGCTTACTGACCAATGGTGGCATCCTGGTTTGGTTTGCTGTTTTTAAATGCAGTCTCATTGGTGTCGCCCTTTTGCATTTGCTGCAGTTTAGTTCTGACCTCCAAACAGACGCAAGAATGAACGGATTTGGGCAGAGAGTTAAGCCAATGAAGCCACATTGCAGCCTGAACCTTTGGGAGTGGCGTAGCTTGTTTCCAAGTAATAACCAAGATGAACACTACCTGCAGTTTCACCATTTATTAGGGGGGGTATTGAAGTCTGTTCGTCAGCAAAACTCACTATTCAGAAGAAAAAAATTATCCCCCTGTAGAGGTGTCACTATTTCAGTTGTTCAGCTGAATCCATACAATGCAGCAACAGATATGTAGAAACAGTTTCTGTATCTGCTAGTGTTCCTTTGCTGTGCTATGGATGTTGAGTACCCATCCCCCCTCAACCCCTGCACAGGTAAAGGGGATCGCAGGACTCCGTCTCTGTTCCTTTGTGCTGTTCTCCCCAGTAAATTTCATTCCTGACTCAAAGGGCATCACCAGAGGTCATCCCCCACTAGCAAAAGCCACGCTGAGTGGTGCCTGTGGTTTCAGGTTCCAAAGGAGTAGCCCTTTGCGTTCTGGATCACAAAAGCTTGTGCCATGAAAAATGTGTTAAGTTTTGAGGTTCCACAAAACTGTTTTGTTGTTTTGGCTGCCATGGGCTTAACATGGCTCCCCTTCTGGAATTTGTCAAACCATTGCAACAAAAGCAATGATGATGTGGCACTTCAAAGCCTAATGTATGTATTGTTGGCTTATTATACCACAATACGGTGGTGCAGGACTCTTCGTTGTATATGTACATTCACATGTGTATTCAAGGGCTTGCTTCTCAATGGATGACCTTATTGCATCACAAGGCATTGCATGAGAAGCGGAAAGTTTTATATGTGATTGGTGCTGTGATATATGCACTACGTTTAGCACGATGCTGGGACTGAGTAAGAGTTGAACGTGTGTGTGTGAACCAGCCATGTCTAATACACCCCTTTGCTCATTCCCCCTGACATCTTGCTTCTAGAATGGTATTCCTGGTATTTATTTACTTTATAGCCTACCTTTCTCCCTGTGTCAAGGCAGATTATGGAATACAAAAAGATGCAATCCACCACCATAAAACAATCAGTGAACAATGGCATAGGATGCCAGAACTAGGAATCAGTGCAAACAATGAATTGTCTCATGCAAGACATCAATGAACAATGCAATAAGATCAGGATGTGTTGCAGTGAAATCCTAAACACGGTTACACCCTTTTATGTCCAATGAAGTCAACAGCCTGTGTAGGTCAGTACTGTTAAATTCTCCACCAAGAAACAGGGAAAGCAAATGACAAAACCATATCTCAACGAATTTATGCATGAGACCTAAGTGCTGGAGGAAATTGGAGCGACTCTACCAGGAGTAAGAAGGGGGTGATTTCTATCGATTTCTTACTGATGGATGAAACGCCACCTCTGCAAGTGACTGTAGATTTATGGATGCTATAAACGTCTCACCCCGTTGCAGCCAATCCTGGAAGCTACAGGAGGTGAAGCAATTTTTAATTGAGGCAGGAGTGCAGTGCTGGAGGTGATCCCAGAAGAGCTTGTGGCTGAACCAACCTTTAAGAGTAATTAATGTAATTAAAACCTTTGGATACCAGATACGGCCAAGCAAGCTCAATCTTGGCCCTTTTTATGTGTGAAGCAAATACCCTTAATTTAAGTGGCTGTTAGGACTGTAGTCAAGAACTTTAGAATTGCAATGGTTTGTCTTTAGGAACAAGCAAAGGACCCATGCAGGACTGAAAGATCATCTGAAATTGAGGAGAACAGTCACAAAGCGAATGTACATGAAAAAGAGTGACAAAAGATCCTTTATTACAAGTTGCACTACAGATGTTTTAATATTCTGAGAGCAAAATAAAACCTTTCCTCCAAGTTACTTTTTAAAATGCAAAATAAACTATTTTAATCCATCCATATTTTTAAAAAAGTAACAATGCAGAAATCCCCACTACACCACATTTGCTGTCACATTGAGCTGAGCTGTTGAAATTTCTGTGAACAAGCACAAGTTGATACAACCCCATTCTTCTGGCCCCAGTTTGCATGTGCACATGTCAGGAAAGCTGGGTGGGAAATGGGAAAATTAAGAGTCAGCTACACTGAAAGTGCAATCCTAAACAGAGTTATACCCTTCTAAATCCATTGAGGTCAGTGGGCTTAGACAGGTGTAATTCTGCTAAGGATGTAAGATATTATACATTCTAACTAGTTGGGCTGCAACCCATTTTAATCAGTTATAATTGAGTACAACATATGTGATGACGAGTTCGTTCTACATATATTTGTGTAGGAATAAAATAGTTCTAAAGAAATAAGCATTCACTCTGTACTGGATATTTCCTCTTTTGTGGGGGAAAAAGATGGAATGTTCTTTCTAAGACACCACCAGCCTTAAAAAGCAATACGTTTTGGAAAATGTTCCATCAGAGTTTGGGTGGGTTTTTTTCATCTATTAAAAATTAATGGGAGTATGCAAAAAAATCTTACAATTCAAGCCAAAAGCTTTATAACACCTTTTATTAGGACCAATCAAAATGAAATAAAAACAGGGTGCATGTTTTAAAAAATGAGTGAGGGGTCAGAAAATTTCTTAGGTTGCAGTAAGAATGCTTTCCTGGGACTCGGCCCATTATATAAAACTGATCAAACTGATTAGGATTGCTTCTGTCAGCTATGATCTTAAGGATATTAGTATCCAGTGTGAAACGCTGAGCTGGTATGTAGATTTAAAGCACTGCTGATGTCAGGCAACACCCTTGGCTGCCTTAGAGGAAGCAAAAAAAATATCTCAGTAGAAAACAGATGTGCTTTTTCACATAGGAGACAGACAGACAACCTTTATTGGCATATCAGAGATAAAAGTACATTCAAATTTAGGAATACATCAAAAATATGGCTGTCATACAAACAATCAGCAAGAAAAAAAACCTGATCAGTTTACAGTTTCCCTGATTTGAATTGCAGATTGAAGAAAACAGGCAACGTTGCAAGTTATAGAAGAATTTTGCCCCGAGAGTAGCAACTGGACTTTGACACTCTCAGGGAGACCACGCCAGTTAAAAAGAAGGGAGTCCAGAAATTTATCCCGGGTCTTAGTATAAAATGGGCAATTTAAAAGAACGTGGGCAACAGATTCAATGGCACTCTGACTACAAGGGCATTGTCTAAGTTCATAAGGGATTTTATGGCATCTGCCAGAGAAGATAGCCGATGGCAATACGTTAAATCTGGCTAACATAAATGCCCTTCTTTGATGGGGGTCAGTTAAAGAGCAAAAATAAGTAGCTCTCTGGCCCAGTGTCTGGGGTAATCCCAGATGAATTGTAGAACAAGTTTTCCTAGCAGCCTCAGTCAGGCACTGAAACTGAATACCTAAAAGCCTGCATTTGATTGTATGGAATGTTGTGGAGGCAGATGATAAATAAAGCGGATCTAAAGGTATTCCTAAGGACCTAAATTTCTTTGGACTGATTTCAGCCAATTAGGTTCACAATGATCTGTCAGCATTAAAAAGGTAAAAGAATTCGGGTCGGGATTAAACAGAAGGCACAACCAAAATTTGATGGTCAAAAGCCAGGCCCGAGTTTCTGGGGACATCTGACCGATTGGGACACAATGAGGAAGTCCAAGGATTTTCCACAAAAAGAAGGATTCTAAACCCTCTGCTGATTGGTTAATTGCACTTATCCAAATGGGAGTGCCATATAGGAATTCTGAACTAGATTTTGCGTTAAAGACTTTTACGGCCATTGGGACATATCGCCTCTCATGTAGAAAAAGCAGGTGATGGCCTCAGCACTGTTTCTTGCTAGAGTAGTAGCACATTTGTGATGAGTAGCCCAGCTCCCACTGTGGTAGAAATTGATCCCTAAGTTTTTAAATGATTTGATCTGCTCAATGGGATTTCCCTGAATTGTCCTTGAGGACTGTTTCCAGGATTTGGGAAAGACTAAGATCTTTGTTTCCCCATAATTCAAAGTTAACCTGTTGTTATTACAGTAGGTCAAACATCGGTGTAGAAGACGCCTCAGTCCGATTCGTGAACATGAGAATAAGACGGCGGCGCCTGCGTATAAAAGAACTGGAATATGACGGCCAATTTTAGGGACATGTCCGTCAATTTCGAACAATGATGGAGCCAGGTCATTTAAAGCATAGGAGACTTACAAGATAGGGCCTTACGAACGTGGCCTGAGGTACCTGTGTTTTCTCTCTTTCCCCTTTAAAATCCAGCTTGTTAAAGAGTTTTTGAGAACTCGGAAGCTTGCACCTTGCTTTGTGTCATTTTAGTCAGTCCTAAAAAAAGTCCCTTGGACTGCAAGAAGATCAAATCAGTCAATCCTAAAAGAAATCAACCCTGACTGTTCCCTGGAAGGCCAGATAATGAAGCTGAAGCTCAAATACTTTGGGCACCAAATGAGAAGGGAGCACTCACTGGAGAAGACCCTGATGCTGGGAAACATTGAAGGTAAAAGAAAACGAGGATGGCAAAGGATGAGATGGTTAGACAGTGTCACAGATGCAACGAACATGAAGTTGAGCAAACTTCAGAGGACAGCGGAAGACCTAAAGGCCTGGCGTGATCTGGTCCATGGGGTCGCTAAGAGTCGGACTCGACTGTGCGACTGAACAACAACAAATAAAAGTGGTTGGGAGGGAAAGCAGCATAGCCTAATGTCATCAGATCTCCTAAGTTAAGCAGGGTTGGTACTTGGGAGGGAGACCACCAAGGAAAACTCTGCAGAGGAAGGCCATGGCAAACCTTCTCTGCCTGTCACTTGCCTGGAAAGCCCCTTGCTGGGGTCACTATAACCTGCTGCGACTTGAGGGCACTTAACGCACAATAACAGGCATCATGTAGGTATTTCTGGATTTTCCTTTGGACCACTGCAACCTTTTGGACTACCTGAAGCCTTATGAAGGAGGCGTTCGGCACGCCTTCTCCATCACTCCCGAGATCCTCCAAATTGAACCTGTATCCATCAATCTCCAGAAATAGTTTTCCCGGTGGCTTAGGGTGCCTGCTTAAATACCCGCCCCGCTCGGGAATCCGGGAAAGGCTTTCCCACGAAATAACACCTCTGAGCCACACACACTAGCCACCTCCATCTCATAAAGAACTGGCTGCCCGTTCTTGGCCGCGCTCACTCGCAGGCGCCTGTAGCTCCGTCCAAACGCGCCCGGCATCTCCTTGCGGCAGCGGGCAGCGTTTGCTTCCTCGGGATGGCTTCTACTGTCCTGGCCCCACTGGTGGACCTCCTGATGGCACCTGGTATTTCTGGCCACTGTGTGATACAGAGTGTTGGACTGCATGGGCCTTTGGCCTGATCCAACATTGCCATCTCTTATGTTCTTATGACCCAGGGCGTGCGCCTTCTCTGCGTCTAGCAACGGGGCCCTTTGCATTCTCGGAGACAGAAGAGGACAGCCCTGGGATGGATCGGCTGGGAAGAGCCACTGGGCACAGGCGGACGCGTCCAA
>NW_015162511.1:139231-142999 GCF_001447785.1 Gekko japonicus | reverse complement strand
GCGCTCTCCTTTTCCCCAGCATGGAGCTGGAGGCCTCGCTGGAGCAGTCGGTGCAGACGCGCATCTTCAAGATCATCGTCATCGGCGACTCCAACGTGGGCAAGACCTGCCTGACGGTGCGCTTCTGCGGGGGAGCCTTCCCAGCCAGCACCGAGGCCACCATCGGCGTGGACTTCAGGGAGAAGGCGGTGGAGATCGAGGGCGAGCACATCAAGGTACAGCGGGAAGGGGAATGGGGAGGGGGGAGAGAGAGAGCCGGCCTGGGGCTTTGCAGGGCGCCCCCGGCGGTGTCGCCTTCTCCTTCCGCGTGGCCTCCTAAAGGTCCCCCTCGGCTGGGTACCGGTTCTTGCAGCGGCCCTGATCGGACGTGCTGGAGGGAGAGGCCTGTCGGTGGGCTTCGCCGTTGAGGAGGAGAAAGGGGTCCTTGGTAGTGTTCCCTCTAAGCTGAGTTGGTGTGAGCTAGCTCACTGGTTTTTAGCCTCTGGCGCACACATTTTTGTCTCCGCTCAGGAAGGATGGGGCTCCAAAGCAAACTAATTTATGCAGCAGCCAAATCTCCTGCTCACAACGTTAATGTCAGTAGCTCACAGAGTAGAATTTTTGCTCACAGAGCTCCATAGCTTACAGGGAACATCATTGGTAACTTGAGCCAGGGGCACTCAGGGAGGCAATGGTGTAAAAACCCGCGGGGGGGGGGGGATCCTAGAAATCTCCGTAGTTTATAGGGACAGTCGCCCACCTTCTCCTCTCCCATCCAGATATCTGAAGGATGAAGAAACAAGGAGCACAGAGTGGGACTGCCAGGGAGGGGAAGGTTGGTCTTTTGGGGGGCAGCGGCTTGGCAACACGTTTCACGAGACAGATGTTGGGGCTCCACTACTCTGTACTGGAAGAGTTCCTCCCCCCTCCCAGCACCCCAAAACCCCTGCTGATGATTCTTCAATGAAGAAAAGAAAGAAAGAAACTGGGCTGGTTCACACGTGCACCCACGTCACTCGATCACTCAAGGCTCAGTGATGACTTGCATCTCTATGTGTGAATGAGCCCCTTAGGGAAAACAGAGCTCCCGAGGAGGACATATGGGAAGTCTCTCTGTGGTATATGTTTGCCTGGGGCTCCTTCATGCATGTAAGTGGCCAGCCCAGCTTGTACCTCTGCCAGACCCAGTCCCATAATCTGTATGATGCTCAGATCTGATTCTTAGTGTGACGTTTACAATGGACTAGGTGCCTAGTGGGGTTTTTTGAAACTGGAATTGGCCTAGGAGGAGCATTAATTTGGCATCACTGAGTTATATAAGGGGAGACCTTGGAGAGACGTGTGGTCGCTTGGCTCTGTGCTGCATCCCTGCCCTGCTAGACCAATAAAGCTCTGGTGATATCTATGGGGAAGATGGGGGAATGGAGAGAGATGAAAATCTACAGTGGTTAAGCAGCAAGGATTTTATCAAAGCAACCTATCCAGGTTCTTACTAGGAACTTTTGAACAAACGGCCCATTACAAGCGGATGCCACCTGTAACAGTGGCCAGAGGAGAGAATAAAGGCTGCTTTCAATGAGGAGGACTTAGAATGGGGAAGGGAGGAGGGGTGTCCTCCTCCAGGTGGTACCTGGAGATCTCCCCCTATTGCAGTTGATCTCCAGACAACCAAAATCAGTTCACCTGATCCTGAGAGTGGACTCTATGGCATTGTACCCTGCTGAGAGCTCTCTCCTCCCCAGGCTCCACCCCAAAAATCTCCAGGTATTTTGCAACCCAGAACTGACAACCTTTAGTAGGAGGCCTGATGCCTCCTTTTTTCACTGTTTCTCCGCTCCAAAACCTCTTTTCTCCCCCCACAACTGCTTACCCCTGCAAGCAATGTTCCCTCTAACCTGTGGAGTCTTGTGAGCAAAAATTCTACTCTGTGAGCTACTGGCATTAAAGTTGTGAGCGAGCGATTTGACTACTGCATAAATTAGTTGGCCCTGGAGTCGTCCTTCCTGAGCGGAGACAAAAATCTGTGAGCTGGAGACTGAAAAACTGTGAGCTAGCTCGCACTAACTCAGCTTAGAGGGAACACTGCCTGCAAGAGCTTCAGATGTGTAGTGCTAACGTTCAACTTCTCCCACTAGCATAGCTTCACTCTCCATTTTAAAAAATAAAATCCTGTATATGTTAAAAAGAGCAGTGCTAGGTTACTTGACATGCTTTCTACGTCCTTCAGGAGTAGGGTGGGATTGGGGGTGATATATAGTGACACTCTATTGTTCCCTACCTTCAAAAATTGAGATTCACTGCTGACCACAGTGGGCCGTGTTTGACATGAATGTGGCTGCAATGATGTGTTGGGCCAAGCGGAACTCCAGCCTGAGGTGTGCTGGATTACTCATGCAGCCAAAATGAGGCCATAGCATAGACTGCACCACTTCAGAGAGACGTTGTGTGTGTGTGGGGGTCACTGTTGAATGCTCTATTGCATTATAAAATCTCCCTGCCACTAAAAAAACTGGCTCAGCAGACTGCTAGAAATGTCCCTGATGAGTTTTCTCTTGATAGGGAGGCTGTTTCTTAATGTGGGGGAACATTCAAGGACAGTGTTTCTCCCCAGCCCCGTAATTTCAGTAGTACAATTCATTCCTCGTTGTGCTGTGTGTGTAAAAGAACTTCTGTAGACAAAAAAAAAAGCCCCCTGTGGCCTTGGGAAGCTTCTGGGCTAGAGTACAAAGGCCAAAAGGAGTAGGCAAGTTAGGGCAAAAGATCAGTGGCTTGAGGAAAGGCATGAGAGATTGAATGAAGGGAGTGCCTTGTTTGTTTCACAAGAAGGAAGTAGACTTTCTTTTGTTGACCATCTCTGCCCACCTGAATGACTGTTTTAGCGAGCCAGAGTGTCAGACTAGGGTAGGGTTGCCAGCCTCCAGGTGAGGCCTGGAGATCTCCTGGGATTAGAACTCATCTCCAGGAAACCGACATCAGTTCCCCTGGAGAAAATGGCTGAGGTCCACCTCTCCCTCCATGAGCCCCACCTCCAGAATCTCCAGGCATTTCCCAACCCAGAACTGGCAACTCTAGACTAGGGCCTGGAAGACCCAGGTTCAGATCCTCATGCACCAGATGATCTTGAGCCTGTCCCTCTCTTTCTTTCAGGCTGTCCTACCTCACAAGGTAGGGCAAGAAGGAAGGCGGGACTTTCCTGCTCTGGGCTCCTTGAAGAGTGGGATAAAATGGTATGGAGAAATCATAGGTAGCAGTGGCCTTCTCCATAATAAGTGAGCTGCATAGAAGGAACACAGGAACGGGGCTGAGGGAAGAGGCGGGACTTTCCTGCTCTGGGCTCCTTGGGAAGAAGAGTGGGATAAAGTGGTATGGAGAGATCATAGGTAGCACTGGCCTTCTCCATAATAAGGGAGCTGCATAGAAGGAACACAGGAATGGGGCTGAGGGAAGCACAGTGAAAGGAGACAAATTTGTTGATGCCCCCAGCTTGGAGATAGTCCCACGTTACGTTTGGAAGAGCCGCAAGACGGTAGCCTTACCAAATGTAAGTGGGGCTGGAGTCTGGTCAGTGCCTAGATGGGAGGCTGCCTTAGAACTCCCTGCCACCTTGACTTCTGTATAGAAGAAAAGCGGGATATAATGTTGTCCTTTTGCTCAATCAGTCAATCAATCATAGAACCTTCATTAGGTATTTGTTACAAATACTAAACCAGTTTGAAGTAGTGGTTAGGTGCCCGGACTCTAATCTGGGAGAATCGGGTTTGATTCCCCACTCCTCCACTTGCAGCTGCT
>NW_015162511.1:134546-139136 GCF_001447785.1 Gekko japonicus | reverse complement strand
GCCTCAGCTGTGGAGTCTTGTGAGCAAAAATTAGTTTGCCCTGGAGCCATCCTTCCTGAGCTAAGACAAAAATGTGTGAGCCAGAGTCTAAAAACCTGTGAGCTAGCTCACACTAACTCAGCTTAGAGGGAACACTGTTCACAGGATGTTTGTTGTGGGGAGGGGAAGGGAAAGGAGTTTGTAAGCTGCTCTGAGACTCCGAGTGAAGGGTGGGGTATAAATCTCTTCTCTTCTCTAGAATACTATGTAGCCAGTGAGTATAAATGTACACATCAGAAAGCACACCGATACATGATCATTAGATAAAACAAGAAGGGGGACTCACGATACTCATGGGGGGGAGTATTCCCCATAGCTCCCGGCCTGCAGGAGAGCTCCGCAGGAGGAGGAAGCGGCAGCAGGTGAGCCCAGCAGGCAGACCCATCAGGACCGCCAAGCCTTCTCCCTCCTCCCTCCTCCCTCCCCACCCTGGCGGCGAGGCCTGGGGCCCGCCAAGACTTCTCCCCCCCTCTCCCAGCAGCGGCGAGACCCGCCAAGCCCCTACCTCCCCACGGAGGCGGGAAGGGCTGAGGCCTGCCAAGACTTCTCCCTCCTCCCTCCTGGCGGTGGCGAGGCCTGAGCAGCTCACAGCCACCAGCCCACCAAGCCTTCTCCTGCCCCCCTCCCCAGAGGCAGCAGCGAGGCCTGAGGCCTGCCAAGCCTTCTCCCTCCCCCACAGCGGTGGCAAGGCCTGAGTGGCTCACAGCCACCGGCCTGCCAAGCTTTCTCCCACCCACCCTCCCCAGCAGCGGCAGTGAGGCCTGAGGCCCGCCAAACGGTCTCCCTCCCCTCCCCCGGTGTATAGTTTTTTCAACTTTTTAGATTTTTCTGCACACCTGGGCTCTGCTCTAAGTGTGCAGGGAAATCTCTCTGCCCCCCAAGTGTCCCCGATTTGCGGATTTAGATATCCGCACAGAGGGGGCAACTTGGCTATTAGATATAAAGATAGAGATTTTTAAATTATTTTTCACATGTGCATGCATGGGTGCATGTGTATCTGGAATTCATGGCGACGTCTGGTGACTGACCCCTACTTGGTGGCTGAATAAAGCCTGCCCCTACCTCCCGACTGCTGGTATTCCAAGGAGGTCTCCCATCCAAATACTTGCCAGGGTCGACCCCGCTTAGCTTCCGAGATCTGACGAGATCGGGCTTGCCTGGGCTATCCAGGTCAGGGCAGGGATAAAATTATTCATGATCATTCACAACCAACCCACAGATCCTCATAACAGATAGGAAATACCTAACAATTTGATTGGTAATGTAAGGACTCCAGTCAGATAAAAGGTATAAAAACAAGCACTCCTCTGGGTAACCCTGAAATTTGTGTAAGAGGGGGCTAATTATGCAGTTCGTCAACTCAGTATAAAAGCCACAATATAAGAAGACATGGGGTAAAAATTCAGGAACCCCTGCTCTTCAGGGACAGCAACAGTAATTCAACAGTGGGATTGGAGGTGGTGAGCTCCCCCTTACTGGCAGTCTTCAAGCAGCGGCTGGACAAACACTTGTCAGGGATGCTTTAGGGCTGATTCTGCCACTGAGCAGGGGGTTGGACTTGGTGGCCTGTATGACCCCTTCCAGCTCTTTGATTCTATTTGTCCTGATGCTATTTCAGTGGCTTGTTTTGCTAATTCTTTGCATTTTATTACAAAACAAATTGTTATTGCTGAGCAGCCCTAAGCAGGTCTCTGGAGAGGAGACGTAACCATGAAATGTAATCAACAGTAAAGGAGGGGTACGTCTTCCCATGCTTAGTTCCTAGAATGCCCCAAGTCTAGTAATGTGACACGCAAACTCTCTGAGTCTCAAAGGTCCTGAATATTCCAAAATGAACAGAGAAACCTGCAAGGCCTTTTAAGATTCAGATTTGTGACTTCAGGTATCTGCAGAGCTAATAATGTACTTCCGAGACTACGCACTGGCTGTAACTGGAAAGCAAACTAGACTGTGCAAGCTCTCTGCCTCATTTGTTGGCTCAACAGGAACTCTGTCTTCTTCTTTAGGTGCAGGTGTGGGACACAGCTGGCCAGGAGAGGTTCCGGAAGAGCATGGTAGAGCACTACTACCGCAATGTGCATGCCGTCGTGTTTGTCTATGATGTCACCAAGATGGCGTCCTTCCTCAACCTAAAGACCTGGATTGAGGAGTGCAACGGCCACGCCGTCCCTGCACTTGTCCCAAAGGTGCTTGTTGGAAACAAGTGTGACTTGCGAGATCAGATCCAGGTGCCATCCAGTTTGGCCTTGAAGTTTGCCGACGCTCACAATATGCTTTTATTTGAAACCTCGGCCAAGGACCCCAAAGAGAGCCAGAACGTGGAGTCTATTTTCATGTGCCTGGCTTGTCGGCTGAAGGCCCAGAAGTCTCTGCTTTATCGGGACATGGAGAGACAGCAAGGGAGGGCCCAGAAAACGCAGCTCTTGTCAGAGGCTAGTGGCAAAAATTCCTGTCCTTGCTGAACTCCTTGCGGAGGTCTCCACTCCTGACCGTTTAATGAAGTGGGGCAGGTGGTTTTGTGCCTGCACAAACTGAACAGAGCCCTGCTGGTCTCAATCTAAGATAATGTTAAGATAATAAAAATTTGTATGGCTCACAACTGGTTTGGGTGTAACTTTTATCCTTGCAGGTTTGCATTTTGAGGCAAGCTGGGAAGGAGCGGTTATCCAACATTCTCAGCTGTTTGGTTGTTCCAGTCTCCCTGACTGGATTAACCACACTGCTTACTACATCATAGAGTAGAGTCCACTGGCCACATTCAGTGATCTCAATGTTGGTAGAGGGCAAAACACCCCCTTAAATTTTGCAGAAGTATGGGATTGAAAATGGTGAATCTTTGTTTTAACAACATAAGAAATCAATGGCCAGCTTGCCACTGCAGGGGATATGTATGACCTGCCACTTGGAATCAATGGCCAGCTTGCCACTGCAGGGGAACTTAGGATACGTATGACCTGCCACTTGAACCAGAATGAAAAGTGGAGTATTGTCGGTATTCCAGATGGTTCAAGGGGCAACACAGTATAACATAGATAGCTGGTAGTACCAGATACTCCAAAATTATTTACATCATCTTATAAAGACTAAAAGGTTGCCCTTTATTAATAAACAGTGGGAACAACTTCTCAGTGCTATTACCCGGAATGATACCAGGCAGTTTTGGGCCATTATTAATGGTGCTACTCGTTCTGAGATACCCTTTATATCAGCTATTATGCCTGAAACATGATTCCAATACTTTTCTGATTTATTTTATGAGGATTCTTTCAAAGGAATGCAATTGGTTTATTCTCCCCTGGATGGTCTCCTGGAGTGGCCTCCTGTTACTCCGGAGGAAATAACACCTCTTATTGATCAATTAAAATTAGGCAAAGCTCCTAGCCCAGATGTGATAATCCCTGAGGTATTGAAAGCTGACCCAGAGTGGTGGGCCTCTCCGCTAGCTGCTCTTTTCACCATGGTAAATAAGACTGGTCAGATGCCAGCAGCTTGGAACATAGATGGCTGGTCTTTGTGTGTGAACACAGATGGTAAGGGAAGTGTTCGCTTATCAGGAACATGGATTCAGCAATGTAAGGGCTAGGGTACACTTTAACAACTCCCCTGGTTATCTGGCCTTTTAAACCACCCACGTCAGCTTACTGACAAATGCAACCTGTAGATTGTATGTTAACAGTTTCCTGGAGGAGCCGTTGCCCTGTTACTCTAGTAAAGTATGGGGAGGGGAGGGGAGGGAGCCGCCCACTGCAATGAACATATTTTGAGGCATGAAGCTGCCAGTATATTAGATGTTCCTCATCTGGAGAGTGAGGTTGCAATGCAATTTGGAGTGTCCTGCTCAAGCACCAAACTCCCTTGGAGCACCTCTGAGAAGAGAATAATGTGGATTGGATTAATAATATGGTTCCTGTTCTCACTGGAGTCAACTGAAGGGAGGGGAGACATGAGCGTAGGAAGGCACCATGTCATTTAGCAGCTTAACATGAACCTTTCCACAGAGGTCACTGGAACTGTGCAGGGAGTCAGCCCTGGGGATTTGTCTCCCCTTTTGAAAGATGAATTTGCTAGCAGGCAACAGGGTTACTGAAGTGTGTTGCACAAGGCCAGCTTGGCTCTTCCAGATAAGGTTTCCTGCCGACCTGAGGACAACTGGAACCATCTCACACATTTGGAGGTTGTGGTCAGTTGCTCCTTGCCCTACATTACTCTTGCTGTTATGGAGGGATTCTGGATTCAGTTTCTGCGGGGGTCATTTCATAGAAAAAGAGGTGCAGGAGCTCATTAGCATGACTTATTTGCACATGCCATACCCCCTGACATCACCGGAAGCGTGTCAGAAGGCAACAACCACCTCTCAGGCTCCACTGGACTGTTTTGGATTGCTAGCTATTGGGGGGGGGGGGAAGGGGAGATTTGTCCTCACACAGAGGAGGGAGAGCTTGTACCTGAATAAAACTTGGTCTTAAAGGTGCCACTGGACTGTTTTGGGTTAGGGGGAGCTCTGCAACTTACCTGGCTGCTTCTTGCTCTGACTGAGGGCTGCTGGGAGCA
>NW_015162511.1:120354-134533 GCF_001447785.1 Gekko japonicus | reverse complement strand
CCCGCCCCCTGGGCTCTTTACTGCCGGAGCTCCGCTCCTGTGCCCTCCTGCAGGAAATGACCCCTGAGTTTCTGTAAAATATAGGTTACAGACCTGGCCTTGATAGCTACTGAGGTCGAAATAAATACATAAAACTATCCTAGTCTTTAGTTCAGTAGCCAAAGAGATCAGGCCAGCTGCCCACACTAGGAAAAGAAGAGGCTATCTTATCTTTTTTGTAATTTCAGGAGGGAGTCTTGCAACTTTCAGTCCTTGTGCAGCAGACCCAAAGCAGGGTTAACCTAATGTAGTGATTGTTTCTCAGGGAGAACTGAAAGCTTAGAAATGAGTGACAGCTCCATGAGAACTGAAAAGTAATTAGCAATATCTTTGAGGCTGTCTGCTTTTGCTCCCACCTTGCTACTTCCCCATGTCGACTGGCAATGTTCTAGGAGCAGAATGAGCCTGGAGCTAATTTTATCTATTGACTTCATTGGTAGTCTGCCTCCTCCCTGAGACTCAAGGTGGATTATGCAATTACACACAATGCAGTTTCAAAGTTAAAATGTTGAACAAGGCTTATGATATTATAAGATGCTGAACTGTCAGACGTCAGCTGGATGACCTGTATCTGGAGAGGCAAGTCTGGTACAAAAGACGCTTCTGCCCTCTTAAGTGAGGCGGAGGAGGGACAGTCCTTTTGTCTGCGGGTCTAAATAGCAAGATGTCTTTTCTTACAAGAGCTGTAATCACTTTATTTGTTCAGATATTTCTACCCCCCCCCTTTCCTCCTCCACTGGGGATCTATAGTGGCTTAAAATATTGTTCTCCCCCCCATTTTCTGTTCACAACAACCCTGTGAGGTAGATTAGGCAGCAAGAGATGGATCTTAAAGCATTCTCACTCTGTCAGTGATCTTCAATGGCAGGTAGGAATTTGAACCTGGATCTCCCATATACCATTCCAGTGCTCTAACCAGTACAACATGTTGGCTCTGGACCTAGCTCTAATGGGGGAGAGCATTCAGGCTTTCTCTCTGCGAAATCTTTCTTGTTTTCTAGCTAGGTTCACATAATTGGTAAATATATTTAACTAAATGTCAGTAGACCATTTCAGTGTAATTCAGACTGTGAAGAAATGAGAGGTGTGCTGGGCGAGCAGACCTTGCAAGAGTCTGCATCACAGCTGTGATTAAAGGGCTACAGGCTGGTGAGCAAACCAGAACAACCTTTATTTTCTTCATGCAGCACAAACCAGAAATAAGCAATGAGGCAGCAGTGGTACAGAAGGCAGTGCAGGAGCTTCTTTGATGCTCTCCTCATATAGGAGTGTTAAAGCTGGGTGCCCATTCAGGCCGTTCCCAAATCATGAACAAAGAAAAGTTGGATGTAGAAATAAACCTCCCAAAATAAAGCAGAGTATGGAGGCGTCTGATTGATGGAATAGCTGCATTCATGTCCCATTTTGATCTGCATGGTACTGGCGAGGATTGGAGGAGAGGATTATGGAATTCGGGTTGTTCTTTTTTTTGGGGGGGGTGCTATGTATTTAAATGCTATGTAACTATTTAAATAAACACATTTCTTTTGCTTTCAGTATTTATACCTAATTTGAGGGTCTTCCCCCCCCCCCAGGACAGGACTGGAAGGCCATCTGCTCTATAGAGCAATACACGTTTTGCAACTAAACATTAATTTTTACGCCGTCATTTACTAGCATAAAACTTTGCCAGCCCCAGTGGGGTAAAACTGATCGAGTTCTTACGCATTTAGAGAGGCTTTAACAGAAGGCAATGTAAGGGGGACGACTATTCAGGGCCTTCTGCGCTAGCGCTCCGTATTCGTCCATATGTGGGCATTGTTGCCCTCTTGTAAGCCGCCCTGAGCCACCAGGGGTGGTGCCTGAGCCCGCTCGCGTGGAGGGCGGGGTAAAAATACTAATAAATAAATTAAATACATAAATAAAAGAAAACAAAAAAACCCTACACTTTTTCTTTCAGGTCTTTCTAAATGCAACATATCCTGCCTTTCTTTCCTCTCCCTACAATATCCCCTTTGCCAACTTGGAACGCGGCTGCGAGACTTTCATTACAAGCGAGGGCAGAAAACAAAAAAAAAAAGCTTCAAAGGGGCTTCAAGGGTTGATGCCCCTAAGCATGCGCGGCATCTTGTGACCAACAACCAATGGCTGATTGCGTTTCAGCCAGAGCACCGTTATTAATCAGACGCAACCCTAACGGGGAGGAGGGAAGTAAAGGCTGAAGAAAGATGGATTCGGATTGGTTCTCTTCCGGAGGCTCGCCCAATGCGGGAGAGGCGTGGTCTCGTCAGTTCGCACAGCCTCCTGGTACACGTAGGGCATGCGCATAGCGAAAGGTGAAGGCGGCAGTATGAAGTAGGTTGGTGGTAGGGCTTGAGGGTGGTCGAGGGATGGGGCGAGGCGAGCTTCTGAGTTATCGCGCGCACGCCATGTGTGCACTAGGAGTGTGTGAAGTGATAACACGGAAGAGTGCTTCTGAGAGTGTGCAGAGTGCCTTCTCATCCCAGTTAACTAATTTCGAACCCTTGGGCTAAGTTTGGGGTTTCTGGGCTTCCAAAACTGAGCGCGTGTCTTCTGTGTAGGCTTGAGACCCCAGTGGTTCTCTTTAGAAGCTGGCCATGTGGCAAGGTAGGGGCGAAAGGTGCTAGGAAGATACCTGAAATGAGTGTTTTCTGTTCCTCTTTCTTAGCCCGCTGACCAAAGTGAAGCTGATCAATGAGCTGAATGAACGTGAAGCCCAGCTGGGTGTGCAAGAGAAAGTCTCCTGGCATGCTGAGTATAGTGACAGCGCATGGGTGTTTGTGGGTGTGTGTCAAGCAGTGAGATGGCATTGGGTGGCCAGCCCCTGCAGCGGTGGTAGCTCATCATGTGTCAAAAAAATGCACTTATTAGACTCTGCTCTTTTCTTCCAGGGGGTTTACCATATGAGTTGACTGAAGGAGACATTATCTGTGTATTTTCACAGTAAGTAGAACTTTTTGCCCTGACCCGGATGGCCCACGCTAGCCCAATTGTGGAAGCTAAGCAGGGTCAGCCATGGTCAGTACTTAGATTGGAGACCAATGAGGAAGTCCAGGGTTGCTAATGCAGAGGTATCTGAAGAAGTGAGCAGTGACTCACGAAAGCTCAGACCCTGCCACAAATTTTGTTAGTCTTTAAGGTGCTACTGGACTCTTGCTCTTTTCTAGTGCTAGTAAAGGTAAAGGTTTCCCTGGCTCGAAAGCCAGTCAAATCTGACTCTGGGGGGCAGTGGTCGTCTCCATTTCCAAGCCAAAGAGCCAGCGCTGTCTGAAGACTTCTCCGTGGTCATGGGGCCGGCATGACTAAACGCCGAGGCGCACGGAACGCTGTTACCTTCCCACCGAAGTGGTACCTATTTATCTACTTGCAATTTCTTGCTTTCAAACTGCTAGGTTGGCAGGAGCTGGGGCCAGAGACGGGAGCTCACTCCGTCATGCGGCACTCAGGTCTCGAACTGCCGAACTACAGACTTTCCGGTCTGCAGTTTAACGTCTTAACCTCTGAGCCACCACGGCCCCTACAAACAGCTACAAACCGCGGCCCCTACTGCTACAAATAGACTAATACAGCGACCCATCTTGACCTAAACCACCTGTGTTCGTATCTTGACTTGAAAACCCTGTGGGGTCAGCTGTGATTTGACAGCACATTCCCTTCCATTCAGAACTCCCCCATCACCCATGTTGGTAGCTGAGAAGTATAGATCCAGCTCTGTCCTGATGCCCTTTGGGCCACAGTCCTGACAGGGAATACATACTTTGATTTCTGTCCCTAAAGCCCCTTGTTCTTTTTAGTGTTTTTATTTAGAGAGTCATCAAACACCGTGACAATAAAATATGTTCAAATAAAACAGCCATTAAAGGAATCCTTTATTCACCCCTGTTAAATGTTTCCTCCGAGAAAGGACCCAAGTTGCATCTGGAAGACCCACATTTGGATCACAGGGTGAAGAGAGTTCCACAGCTAGCTAGTGGACGCCAAGGATATCTTTTTGTGGGCTGTCGCTACGTTAACCTGCTACCGACATATCATGTTAAGAGCCTCCTTTTGGATGGTGGTAGCGCGCATTCTAGGTTCTTAGCATGTGATGTTAGCTTTGAAGAAGGGTTAGATGACTAGATGATAGATTTGTTAACCACGATAGGTACATGGAACATCCATGGCCGAAGGCAGTATACTTCTGAAAAGCAGATGTGTGGTGTAGTGGTTTTGAGGACTGGACTAGTATCTGGGAGACCCAGGTTCAGATCTCCGCTCATGCCATGGAAGCTTTCTGGGTGACGTTGGGCCAGTCATACACTTTCAGCCTAACGTACTTCACGGGGTTCTTGTGAGGATAAACTGAAGGAGAGGAGAACCATGTAAACCACTTTGGGTCCCCATTCGGGAGGAAGGTGGGGTACAAATGAATTAAGTAAAAAGAAGATGTCCTCAGCATGCTTTGTTTATGAATGCTGGCCACACTTGAAACAGGATGCTGGGCTAGGTGAATATATTAATAGTCCCAGTGTCAAAAGTAGAATTGTTTTCTTCTCAGCTACCTGTTGTGGGGAACTACATGGCGGGCCTGTAGCCGGGGGGGGGGGCTTTTGAGGGTGGTGCCTCCCATGGATGACTTTCAGCCTTCCCTGGGAGGATGCCAGACACCCCCCCGCCCCCTGGGAGCCCCATCGGCAAAGATACGTGCCTGCCTGCCTGCCTCCTCAACTCTCCCTCAGTAGCATCATGATGGCTGGGCTAGCAGGCACAGAAGCAGTGAGGTGCCAGGGCCGGCCATCCCAGCCACCACAATGCTGCTGAGGGAGAGTTGAGGAGGCAGGCAGGACAGCGGGCGCCTCTTTCTGCTTGCCACCTGCTGCCCTGCCTGCCTGCTTGCCTCTTCGGCTCTCCTTCCCCCTCTCCATTCCCAGCGCCAGGAGGCTCCTGAGCCACCCCTAACGGGAAGGGAGAAGGAGAGCACGCCTGCCGACCAATCACTTCTTAGTGATGTCACCATGTCAGGGGCATGTGCCCCTGCTCCCTCGCCGAAAATTTTCTGCTCTGGAGTGCTGCAGAAGCATTTGGAATATTTTCTGAGAGTTTCTGGTGAGAGGGCATTTAACCTGCTTGACTTCCCCTGCAGGTATGGGGAAATTGTGAACATCAACCTGGTACGTGATAAGAAGACAGGGAAATCCAAAGGCTTTTGCTTCATTTGCTATGAAGATCAGCGAAGCACCGTTCTTGCTGTGGACAACTTTAACGGGATAAAGGTATGGTTGACAGTGAGAGAAAAGCCAGTGCAAGGGAATCCTACCCTGATTGCCTACTAGCATTGGGCAGTGTAGGAGACCTGCACCTCCTGAGGAGAAATGTTAAAACGGAAATCCCAGTGGCACCTTAAAATATATACCAGCATAAGGTTTTGAGAGTCAGCTGCTCACTTTATCAGATGCGTCTGACACAGGAAAGCTTATGCTGGAATAAGTCTTATTGCTCTTTTTAAGTTGCCACTGTAGTTTAATTTTGCTAAAACAGATTTACCTCCTGGGAAGGTTTGCCAAAAGGGCTGTTATCTCTATGGCAGTGTTCCAGGGCTTGAAGCAGAGTGGAAACAGCATGTCTTAAGGGCCTTGTCTCCTGTTACAAAGTTACAGGACACACAAAGCTCTCACACCATCTGGTGAACCATTGGCCCACTTCGCTTGGTGGTGTCTATTCTGAGTGGCAAAAGCTCTCCATGGGCTTTATTTTATTTATTTATTTATTTTATTTTGGGATTTATATCCCGCCCTACCCAGACGGCCCAGGGCGGCAAGCAGATGAGAACATCTGCTACCCAAGATACTTTAGAATGTCTCCCTTCGACGTTGGAGGAACTTGCCAGGATTTATGAAAGCACCTTTAATGAGTCAGACTGTTGCTTCTTCTAGCCCAGTACTTTCTGGTTGGATGGGCAATAACCATCCATTCCTTTTTTTTTTTGCTACATGAAATCTACCCCCCATTTTCAATTGGGGACTGAATCTAAGATCCTTTGCATGCCAAGCAAGCATAATCTTTCATCTTGGCTGGCACTGTCTTCTGCTGTCTACATTTGCCTTACTCCTTTCCCCCTGCACATGAAGCGACCAGCAATCTGAAATGGGATTGATTTGTTTGCCATCTGTTTTAAAATGTGTTGTTCAGTTTTAATTGTTTTATCTAGTGTATGTTTTTATTTGGATTGTACATCGTCCAGAGCCCTGCAGTAGCAGGGATTGGGCGATTAATAAATATAATAATAATTCTACTACTGAGCTACAGGCCTCTGCCAGAGTCTTTACAATAGCACTGGTTAGTAAAACATTTCAGTAAAATGCTTGATGTCGAGCAGGGGAGGGACTATGACTCTGTGGTAGAGCACCTGCTTGGCATGCAGAAGGTCCTAGGTTCAATCCCTGGCACCTCCAGTTAAAAAGGATCAGGTAGGAGGTGCTGTGAAAGACCTCTGCCTGAGACCCTGGAGAGGAATGTTTAGCATCTTCTGGAGCGTGTAGCTGATATGTGCACTTCTCCCATAACTTATGATTCTGTGTTCACAGATCAAAGGAAGGACAATTCGTGTAGACCATGTGGCTAACTATCGCCCTCCCAAAGACTCTGAGGATATTGATGATGTAACCAAAGCCCTCCGGGAAAAAGGATGTGGCATCAAAACACCTCCCCCCAGCTCACCTGAATCTTCAGAAGACGAGGAGGTGGAAGTGAAGAAGCACAAAAAAGGTGACCACTCTGTGTGAACGAGCAAGAGAGAGCATGCATGCAAGCATCTTTTAAGTCTCTTTGAAGATCCCAAGGGTTTTAAGAGGCCTAGATATGATTCCTAGGCAGAAATGTAGGCCAAGACTGGCAGGGCATGCTGGGAAATCTGAAGCTGTGTCACCAGTCTTCTGCCCTGGTTTACTGAGCCTTTTGCTCAGCTAGGGTGAGGTGTGGCTGGCTAGAGGCTTATTAGTTCTGATTGGCTTGGCTTGGAGAAGGTAGAGGAGGAGGAGCTGGACTGGTGTTTCCTGGTTTTTAAAAATTTACTTCCATAGAAAAAAAATAAATTTATCTATCCTGCTTTCCAGTCCAAAGTTGGCTCACAACCAGCTCACAGGATTCAAAATTTAATGCAAATTACAACATTCAATACAATATTCCTTGAGGAATTCTTAGTGGGGAGCTGAATTCCGACATGGCAGAGAGAGGCCTCTTTGCTTCCCGACCTCCCTCTGATGGTGGCAGCTGGAAGCTGGAGGGAGGCTGGTGTTCAGCTGGATCAGAGTACAAGGCAGGTGGGACTTCCTGCTTTCTGCTCTCCTGCAGGACAACCTCTCACTGATTGCATTTAATGGCTGTCATTACAGTTTACAATTATCGGTAAAGATTCAGGGCAACAGCCCCTGCTCTGTGCATAGGGCTGAACTTGGACTGCTAGCCAGTGGGGTGTAGTGTCAGCCTGTGATCTGGGAGACTCAGGTTCAAATTCCTGCTCTGCCAGGAAGCTTGCTTGGTGATCTTGGACCAATTGCTCCTGCTCAGCCTAACTTACCTCGCAGGGTTGTTGTTAGGATAGAAGAAGAGAAGAGATTGGATTTATACCCCGCCCTTCACTACCCAAAGGTGTCTCAGAGAGGCTTACAAAGTCCTTTCCCTTCCCCTCCCCACAACAGACACCCTGTGAGGTAGGTGGGGCTGAGAGAGCTCTTGACAGAAACTGCTCTTTTTCAAGAACAGCTCTTGTCAGAGCTACGGCTTGCCCAAGGTCATCCAGCCAGGTGCAAGTGGAGGAGTGGGGAATCAAACCTGGTTCTCCCAGATTAGAGTCTGCACACATAACCACTACACCAAACTGGCTCCAAACTGGAGAAGGGCAACATGATATACACTGCCCTGATCTCCTTGGAGGAAGGGTGATGTCAAAACATACTAAATAAATAATAATAATAATTTTGGTTCTGGTAATACTCCCTGTCTGGGGATGCTGGACAGGAAATAGTTGGGGGCTGAGGGGCTAGGAAGGAGTGTTTTCTGGGGGGCGGAGTGAAATGGATACCTCCAGAAGGCTTTTAGGTATCAGTATGTTTCTCCTCCACTTAAGAAAAAAGCAAGAAGAAGAAGAAGAAAGAGAAGAAAGAGCACCGGAAACGTAGGAAAGAGGAGCTGCCCGCAGATGCGCCGCCTGCGAAAACCAAGATCAAAGTGGAGAAGGAAGATCCAGGCTACGAACGATACGCTGGCCAAAGTCAGCAAACCTGGAGCTCATCTGGGCACAAACACGCCAGCCGGGCAGAGCCGGAACAAGAACTCAAGTACGAGCATGTGAGAGAGAGGTCTCGAGAAGGGGGCTGGCAGGATAAAAGAGAAAGATCTCAAGAGAAGGGGAAGGATCAGAGAGGAGAGGGGTCTCGAGAGAAGGGCAGAGAGGGGGGCCGGCAGGATCAGAGAGAGGGGTCTCGAGAGAGGGGCCGGTACAATCAGAGAGATGGATCTCGAGAGGGGTCTTGGCCAGCTCACAGGGAGGGCTCTCGAGAGAAGGGCAGAGAGAGGGGCTGGCAGGATCAGAGAGAGGGGTCCCGAGAGAGGGGCTGGCAGGATCAGAGAACATCTCATGTTGACCGCAGTGAGGAGAAGCATAAGAAGGCAGATGACAGACTGAGAGCAGCAGAAAGCAGGAGATCCCGAGAGCGGTGGGAGAACAGAGACAAGCCGTCCAGGGAGAAGGAGTCTTCCAGACACTACTGACCTTCTTGTTCCACCCTTGCAAGTGCAGAGAGACACAAGGGGGGGATGGTGGACCTACTGCTGCAGTGAGATGAGGGGAGAGGGCCCTCCTGGCTGCTGGCAGGGATTCCTCTGCTGCTGTGTGCTGCTCTGCTTGGCAGGAAGAGGCCCAAGGACTGAACTTTTCTGGTTCATTTGCCTGGACATGAGATATACATGCTGGGGACCATTTTTGGACCATCTTCACCTCGGCACTTCGGCCAGAATGGTGTGGCTGGGTATCTCTTAAAATATACGTTATGTACAAGCTACGATTTAATAAATGTGCTTTGAACAGTAGCAACGGCCCACGTTGATTTATTTCTGAAGACTGTGGTGCATCCAAAGTTGCCGTTCTGCCACTTGGCCTCTCATGTATCCTGTTGAGTGAGGCAGTGTAAACGTTTGAGGACAGGCATGTTTTACTGCACAGAGAGCAAGGAGGCAGCAAAGCCAGCCTCTCTCTGCCAAATTGGATATGTAACCTC
Source organism: Gekko japonicus (assembly GCF_001447785.1). Lineage (NCBI taxonomy): Eukaryota > Metazoa > Chordata > Lepidosauria > Squamata > Gekkonidae > Gekko > Gekko japonicus. The sequence continues at coordinate 125,240 of NW_015162511.1, read as the reverse complement.
TGAGGTCTGTCTGAGAGCTTTGCTTGCTTGGACCCCTGACACAAGTTGGGCGAGACTGTTCTGTGGAGTGACTCACCTGGTCTTTGAGGGGTGCAGATGCATGGGTCACCCTCAATGATGAAAAGAAGTTCTGCTGGTGCAAAAGCTAATTGGGAGCTTGGCTTGCAAGGATCCAATGAGAGTGGTCCTCCAGTATCTGAGCTGCGGTCAGATTCTCTGTTCAACACAACAGAATATCCAGGGGCTGATGCTTAGAGTCCTAAATGGCCTGGGTCCAATAGACCTAGGAGGCCTCCAAGTGACATCACAGTCTCTGAGATCAACGGTGTGTGATATCCTAGTGACTTCTTCTATGTGCCATTTGTTTTAAACCTTAGTGGGTTGGATCCAGCCAGCTTTTCCAGTGAATGTCACTCAGTTCCCCCCCTACTACGGCCCCCATCCCACATGGCTTTTATACATGCAGGTCCCATGATCCCCAACATAGCCTTTTTTGGTAGTCAAAGGGGACTCCTTTCTTTTTCAGCTGTTGAAAAGCTGGTTGGATCTAGCCCAGCTGTGTTTTGGGCCCAACTTTTCAGCCTAAATTTGACTCCCAAAGTAGGTCGCAGGAACAGAACCACCAATATGAATGACAATAACATTCCAACACAAAATACTTCTGTGGGTGGCAATTCTCCCCTAGGCTAGATGGGTGCTTCTTGTCCTCTCTCTCCCCACAGCCCTATTAAGACCTATTGAAAGCTGGAGATGGGAGAACTCCCAAACTGGAGCTGGAATTATGAGTGATAGAACACATGATGCTGCCTTATATGGAGTCAAGCAACTAGTACTGTTTGCTTTGAGTAGCAGAGGGTCTCCAGGGTCTCAAGCAGAGGTCTTTCACATCACTTACGGCCTTTAACTGGAGATGCCAGAGAGTGAACCTGGGACCTCCTGCACTGTAACAATTTAAAGTTTTAAGTGTGTGTTTCTTTAAATGTTTGGTAAGTTGTAGAAGAACAAGGGGGGTGAAAGAAGGGGATGAGTGAGGGGATTGGTTGGTGACTGAGAGTGTATGGGCAGAGCTAAGAAGTGTGTGTGGAGAAAGTCAGTGTGTTCAGTCAGTAATCAATCGTGTCAGCAGTCTTACAGAGCCTGAGAAGCAGTCTTCTGATTAGAATCCCATAGTAGTGCTGTGAAAAACATTTAAGATTCTCAAAGGGAAGTCAAATATTTATGGAGGGCATATTAGCAACTAGAGAGAGTCAAAACATAATATTGTCAAAGTATTCTATAAGTATGTGAGACAGAAACCTGAGTTAAGAAACGAAAGATTAAACTGAGCTAAATAAACATTGGACAAAGTATGTTCTAAAGAGAATTTGAGAGTGAGGAGTGTTTTGTGACGTAAAAAAGTGTGATACCTCAGTCAGGAGTTATTAATATGCACTGTTTTATTCACTGAAGAGATGTTACAAAGCATCTTGAAACCAATACGCTTCTTGTGCAAATAAAGTTTTATTTTGTTTATTGTTAACCTGGAGTCCTATGCTATTTCAGTACTAGAGTCTCATCCTCAGGACCACATAGTCCAACGAAGGCGCCTTAGATCTTGGGCACAATACCTTGGGAAAGATTAATTAATAGGATTGGAATTAAATTCCTGGTGGCAGCGTTACATACCGAGAGAGAGAAATAACAAGAAAGTTAAAGACACACCATATCTAACCACACAAATTAAAAGAGAAGTCCAATGCTCCCTCTAAGCTGCGGAGTCTTGTGAGCAGAAATCCTACTTTGTGAGCAACTGGCATTAAAGTTGTGAGTGAGCGATTTGGCTACTGCATAAATTAGTTTGCTCTGGAGCCCCATCCTTCCTGAGCTAAGACAAAAATGTGTGAGCCGGAGGCTAAAAAACTGTGAGCTGGCTCACACTAACTCAGCTTAGAGGGAACAGTGGTGACATCCATGCTTCTAGGAAGGTATATTAACATTGTTTGAGGCCAGTCGGCTACAGAAGGTAGTGGAACACCAATGAAATATTTTTTAAAAAATATAGGCTGATTAGGGGGTTGAGATTGGGGAGGATGGAGGTAGTTAGGAAAATTGACAAACCTTGGTGGGAACTCTCAGAGGCCCTCTGCCAGTAACTGGTACATGACAAGCACACAGCTCAGCAGGTCTAGGTTTCCCCAGTGTCTGAAGAATATCCTGCTGAATTTCTGTCAGCTGTGCTAAACCAGCCTGGGGCTCAGTGGTAGACATGCTTTGCATGCAGAAAGTCCCGGGTTCAGTGCCCAGCCTCTCCTTTTGGAGACTCTCAGATGGCCGATGTTGGGAAAGACCTTTCACTGCCTCAGGTCACGGTGACCTATTGCTGGTCAGAACAGATGGCATAAGAAGAGGCAGCTTCATATGTCTGTATGTGTTGGGGAAAATGGTCTCCCTAATAAGAACATAAGAAGAGCTCTGCTGGATTAGATCAATAGTCCATCTAGTCCAGCATCCTTTCTCACACAGTGGCCAAAACCAGTTCCTCTGGAAGGCCTACAACAGGGAATAGAGGCCGAGGCCTTTCCCCAATGTTGCGTCCTGGCTCTGGGATTCAGAGGATTAGTGCCTCTGAATGTGGAGGTTCCCCTCACGCACCATGGCTAGTAGCCACTGGTAGACCTATTCTCCATGATCCTCCATGAATCTATCTAATCCCCTTTTAAAGCTGTTTATTCCTGTGGCCATCACTACATCCCCTGGCAGTGAATTTCACATTTTAATCACTCTGTGCAAAGTAGTGTTTCCTTTTGTCTGACCTGAACCTACTGCCCATCAGTTTCATTGGATGCCCTAGTTCCTGCTGCTTAAGGAAAATGCCTTAAAGGAGAGCCAGTGTGGTGTAGGGCTTAGAGTATGGAAGCTAGGTAGGCTCAAATCCCAAGTCCACCACAGAAGCTCACTGGGTGACCTTCGGCCAGTCGCTCTCAGCATGACCTCATAGGGTTGTTGTGAGGATAAAACAGAGGAGACTAGGATGACGACGATGATGATGTATGCCACACTGGGTTCCGCAGTGAAGAATAAATGAATAGAATGCCCTTGCTTCTTTTCTGCAGGGCTGTGAGTGCCATGCAGAGCGGGTTTGTGCTTTTGATCTCTGGTTGATGTTTGGCAGTAATGCTTCTGTTGCAGCTTCTGTTCCATTTTTATCCTGTCCTTCCTCCAAGGAGCTCAGGGCAGTGTCCAAGGTTCTCCCCCATTTTACCCTGTCAAGCATCTCCCTGTTACACAGCTAATAACAGAAGAAGGATTTCCTCCAGAGAAAATGTTGCTTATTTGCTCCTTTTTTTGTGGGGTGGGGCTTTAACAGCTGCTCAAGAGGCAGAAATGTGACAGGTACATATTTTTTTCCCCTATACCCTGTGTAGGGTTGTGTTTTAACCATAGAGAAGCACTGATTGCGAACATACCTGATTAATTTCTGCCTCCTGTGCAGCAGTAAAAGCTTCAGAGAATATGCCAGGAAAAGGATTGTCCACTTGATGAATTTTGGTAAGTCCCTGGCTTCTTCCTGTATAGCTCCACCACAACCCTCAGAGCTCTGGTAGTGTTACGTGCTTTTTATATCTTTCCGCTGTGGATGTTTTCAGGGACCAGCACAGTTCTACGACTGCCATCTACTGGTCACAGAGCTAAGCACTCTCCCAAGGACAATTCCCACACTGTCCCCTTGTCCTTAAAAAACCCTAAAAGACATAATATAGCCCTACTCCATTTATCCCTTTAGGAAAGATCTAAACTATCAAGCATACACAGTTCAATCAGAAAGGTGTTCTCTATATATATTATTGCTGGGGTAGATCTTTCCCTCAATGGGGGAGGAAATGCTTGGAACCTGAAACATGTTATAGTCCCAAGGGCAAGAGCAGTCTAAAGGACCAGTTTGGTGGGTTGAACAAATAGTGTCAGCAAGCAAACCCTCTAAGCTTACTTGCAGCTTCTTCTGCCCATTCTCTCAGAAGGAAACAGCCTAGAACTAAGATGTGGTGGTTAGCAGCACCAAGAGCCAAAGGAGATATCAACACAGCCACATCTTCCTAAATACTATACATTTGTGACAGATTTTAATGGGGACTGTCACCTGATTAAACGTCATAGGACGTTTATGAGATCCTATGAGATGGCAGTCAAAGCTGCTAAGAGAGAATTCTATGCAGCCACGATTGCGTCCGCAAGCTCACGCCCAGCCCAACTGTTTAGAACAATTCGGTCTTTGACAGTTTTGCCACAGGGCAGACAAAATAGGGAATTGGATATTGGCTGCGAGGCTTTTGCGAGCTATTTTGCGGATAAAATCTTGGCGCTCCGCCGCGATCTCCCCGCCACAGTTGAAACAGTGAGCGAACTTGAGGCCCCTTGCACGTCCTCGTGGGGTTCAGAATGTTTTGACCCGCTCAGTCTGGAGGAAGTTGACAGATTGCTCGCATCTGTGCGCCCAACCACATGCTGCCTGGACCCGTGCCCTTCCTGGCTCATTAAAGCGGGCCATGAGGGGTTTCGAGGTGCCGTATGGGAGATTGTTAACAAGGCCCTCATGGAGGGACGGTTCCCTGAGGCAGTTAAGGAAGCGAAGGTCCGCCCTCTCCTGAAAAAAACAACTTTGGACCCGGCCGAATTGGCCAACTATCGGCCGGTGTCTAATTTGCCCTATTTGGGCAAATTGATTGAGAGGGCGGTGGCGACACAGCTTCAGAGCTTTCTGGATGATGCTTCTGTCCTGGATCCACTCCAGTCCGGCTTTCGACCTGGCCATGGGATGGAGACGGCGCTGGTTGCCCTTACTGACGACCTCCGGAGGCATCTGGATCGAGGCGGTGTGGTGGCACTGGTGTTGTTAGATCTGTCGGCCG
>NW_015162511.1:106589-120170 GCF_001447785.1 Gekko japonicus | reverse complement strand
TGTCAGCTGTGCTAAACCAGCCTGGGGCTCAGTGGTAGACATGCTTTGCATGCAGAAAGTCCCGGGTTCAGTGCCCAGCCTCTCCTTTTGGAGACTCTCAGATGGCCGATGTTGGGAAAGACCTTTCACCGCCTCAGGTCGCGGTGACCTATTGCTGGTCAGAATAGATGGCATAAGAAGAGGCAGCTTCATATGTCTGTATGTGTTGGGAAAAATGGTCTCCCTAATAAGAACATAAGAAAAGCCCTGCTGGATTAGATCAATAGTCCATCTAGTCCAGCATCCTTTCTCACACAGTGGCCAAAACCAGTTCCTCTGGAAGGCCTACAACACGGCATAGAGGCCGAGGCCTTTCCCCAATGTTGCGTCCTGGCTCTGGGATTCAGAGGATTAGTGCCTCTGAATGTGGAGGTTCCCCTCACGCACCATGGCTAGTAGCCACTGGTAGACCTATTCTCCATGATCCTCCATGAATCTATCTAATCCCCTCTTAAAGCTGTTTATTCCTGTGGCCATCACTACATCCCCTGGCAATGAATTTCACATTTTAATCACTCTGTGTAAAGTAGTGTTTCCTTTTGTCTGACCTGAACCTACTGCCCATCAGTTTCATTGGATGCCCTGCTTCCTGCTGCTTAAGGGAAATGCCTTAAAGGAGAGCCAGCGTGGTGTAGGGCTTAGAGTATGGAAGCTAGGTAGGCTCAAATCCCAAGTCCACCACAGAAGCTCACTGGGTGACCTTCGGCCAGTCGCTCTCAGCATGACCTCATAGGGTTGTTGTGAGGATAAAACAGAGGAGACTAGGATGATGATGATGTACGCCACACTGGGTTCCGCAGTGGAGAATAAATGAATAGAATGCCCTTGCTTCTTTTCTGCAGGGCTGTGAGTGCCATGCAAAGCAGGTTTGTGCTTTTGATCTCTGGTTGATGTTTGGCGGTAATGCTTCTGTTGCAGCTTCTGTTCCATTTTTATCCTGTCCTTCCTCCAAGGAGCTCAGGGCAGTGTCCAAGGTTCTCCCCCATTTTACCCTGTCAAGCATCTCCCTGTTACACAGCTAATAACAGAAGAAGGATTTCCTCCAGAGAAAATGTTGCTTATTTGCCCCTTTTTTTGTGGGGTGGGGCTTTAACAGCTGCTCAAGAGGCAGAAATGTGACAGGTAAATATTTTTTCCCCTATACCCTGTGTGGGGTTGTGTTTTAACCATAGAGAAGCACTGATTGGGAACATACCTGATTAATTTCTGCCTCCTGTGCAGTAGCAAAAGCTTCAGAGAATATGCCAGGAAAAGGATTGTCCACTTGATGAATTTTGGTAAGTCCCTGGCTTCTTCCTGTATAGCTCCACCACAACCCTCAGAGCTCTGGTAGTGTTACGTGCTTTTTATATCTTTCCGCTGTGGATGTTTTAAGGGACCAGCACAGTTCTACGACTGCCATCTACTGGTCACAGAGCTAAGCACTCTCCCAAGGACAATTCCCACACTGTCCCCTTGTCCTTAAAAAACCCTAAAAGACATAATATAGCCCTACTCCATTTCTCCCTTCAGGAAAGATCTAAACTATCAAGCATCACAGTTCAATCAGAAAGGTGTTCTCTATATATATTATTGGTGGGGTAGATCTTTCCCTCAACAGGGGAGGAAATGCTTGGAACCTGAAATATGTTATAAAGTCCCAAGGGCAAGAGCAGTCTAAAGGACCAGTTTGGTGGGTTGAACAAATAGTGTCAGCAAGCAAACCCTCTAAGCTTACTTGCCGTTTCTTCTGCCCATTCTCTCAGAAGGAAGCAGCCTGGAACTAAGACGTGGTGGTTGCTGCCAAAGGAGAGCCAAAGGAGATATCAACACAGCCACATCTTCCTAAATACTGTACATTTGTGACAGATTTTAATGGGGACCGTCACCTGATTAAAGAAGGTTTTATTGCTTAACTGATTAAGCCTCTGGGTGGGAAATGAAAGAACACTGTGTGCTTTTTAGCACACATAATCAAAGCAGCATCCCTCTTCCTTTCGTATATAGGAGGGGAGGCCTCTTCTAAGATAGTGTTTTGCCCTCTGTCATATTAATAAGCTCTAGTATCTTAAAACACACACACACATTAAAATCTGCTGCCAAATGAATTAAGGGCTCCTTTTAACATTTGTTAAACCAATTAATGGGCTGAATATTTCTGCTCTTGTTTAGTCTTAATTAGGGGGGAGCTAAGTGGCTCAGTGACAGGATACTCCACATGTACAAGATTTCAGGGCATCTCCTGTAAGAATCTCAGGCAGCAGCTCAAGGCCTCAGTCTGAGATTCTGGAGAACTGCTGCCATTCAGAGTAAACCGAGTAGAGCTAGATGGATTAATGGTCTGACTTGACTTCAGCTCCATGTGTCCAAGAGCATTGTGATCAAGACTCAGATGAACTGTTACATTTCTTCCTCACTACTATCCATGGAAAGAGGGTGCTGAACACTGGTGGGGACAAAATTCTGGGGCCCCACAAGTATATCAAGTTCTCTGAATCCCCAGCTTTCATTAACAAGCCCTTTTCATTGTAGAGACATGCCTTTCCCCTAAAAATATATATCCTGCCTTTCTGCCCTCACAACAACCACCGAGGTGCCTAACAAATTAAGCATACATTTAAACTAACCAAAAACAACAACACATAATTAAAATCAGAGCTAAAATCAAAACACAAAGACATAAAAAACCAACAATTATATCTCCATGACAGAAGGAGTTAGACTTGCTTTGTTTTTCAATGAAAACTGAATTCGGAGACTCTGATGCATATTTGATGTAAATGATATTCTAGTGCCAGTTTTTAAAAGTAAAGCCTCCTGGTAGCAGGGGGAGGAAACATCTGTTGTGGGAACAATCCCAGGGGAAATCTGAGGGACTCAGCTAATGTGCCTCCTCTTTATGGAAGAAACAATCCACCTTTCCCATCTCCCCAGTTTGCCTTCCCCATGAAGCATCTTTACATTGATGCGAGCTTGCTTTTTTTGTTTTGGATGGGCAGAAATATCTTAAAGTCCCCCCCCCCCGTTACTTTTTTGCCTGAGGCTGATGTCTCTCTTCTTCCTGTGTGGCTTATTCCCAGGTAATTTGTGTCTCATCTGCATTTTTTATATAGTCTACTTCAGTATTCTGGTTGGGTCTTTGGGCTGAGGAGTCTTTCTCATTCTGCTTTCATCCCCCCCCCCCCATGGTATCCTATTGCCATCCACATAGGTCACAAGTAAAAGATATGAGAACCCTATACTGTTTCATACCTTAAGAACAATTATTGTTCTATTCATGCTATCAGGAAGCCAGGTTTTGTTAAGATATTTCATTTGAATCAGGGTCATATGGGGAAAGCAGATAGAATCTGTACCCGGAGGTCCATGGTGGTGACTCTAGGTAGCTGTGTAGGCAGCAGTATGTTCCATGCAAATAGGGAATTCAGAAAGATATACTTTGTAAAGTGGCAGAGTGCACGTGTTACATGCAGAACGTTCCAGGGTTCGAACCTGGGCGCTTAAAAGATCTCGCTTAGCAAATGATTCCTCCGTAGGGCACCATTTGCCAGCTATAGTCGACAATACTGATCTCGGAGAATGATCTAATTCTGTATAAAGTGGCTTCATATATTCGCATAGGTCAGTCTTGGCTGAACAGCTGAGACTGTAAATGTAGGTATGAAGGTCAAAAAGCCTCGTCCACAGAGCCTGCTCGGCACCGTCTAACATCGGTCGTACAAAACCCGTCCCCAATTTTCCCACTCCCTGCTGCCACGTGACCACGCCTCTTGCTCCTGCAGAATTTAGGAGAGGGATGAGTTTCATGGGCGTGACGTCACGCGGGAGCTGTGTGGGCGGGGATGTCCTTTCCCCGCTCGCCCATTGGCTACATTTGTCCCCTCTCCGGCCCGGCCTCCCAAAGCCCCTATTGGCTTGTCCAGTCACAAGCCGCCCGTGCCGATCACGAGGCGGCGAAGCGTTCGCCTTTTACTTTCTGTTTGGCCTTTGCCGGCTACCGTTTGGTCCTTCAGAACCGGCCTCTTGGTTGAAGGGGGGAAAAAAAAAGAAGAACACGGCGAAAGAGAAGGCGAGGCTGCTGCCCAAGGGAGGGGGAGTCCCCGCCAGCTCCCTCCTCCTCCTCCTCCTCGGCCGCCATGACGGCGCTGAGCTGGAAGCCGTTCGTGTACGGAGGGCTGGCATCGCTCGTGGCTGAGTTCGGTGGGTGAGACTATAAGAAGCGAGCCAGGTCTCCCGCGCGCCCCCGCCCCGCCCCTTGCCGTTACCGGGCAACACGCCACGCCCCCTTCCCGGGCCCTAGCAACGGCCTAGTCAGATGCCTCTGGGCTCCCTTCCAGAGTTTCTCAGGAGGCCTGGGTGGGTGCGTTTGTTCAGTGCGCTTGAGTCCCCTCTAAGGCGCTCCGGGCAGGCACATGGATCTCTTCCCCTCCTCCATTTTACCCTCGTAACAACCCTGTGGGGTGGGTTAGGCTGAGAAGAATTGGCCTGCGGTCACCCAGTAAAGGTCATGGCAAGTGGGGATTGGGTTAGGCCCTTGTCGGACACTCTTAACTGCTGCACGTTTTCTCCCTAGCAGTCTATTGGGGGGAGGGGGCCGTGAGTTCTCCCCTTTCAGTATTAGAGAGATGATTAGGGCAAAGCAACGTGCACGTATGTGGATATGTTGTTATTCCCATATGAGCATCTCTAGGATTTGTTATGTGTTTATTTTGCCCTTTCTCCGAGAAAAGGTCAGTGATTCTACCCACTTCTGCTTTTATGTTCACAACATCCCTGCTAGGTGGGCTAGGTTGAGGGAAATAGCAGCTGACCTGACAGAGTGCAGTGAGGTTTGAACCACGTATGTCCCTCTAACCATTACTCTGCGTTGTCTCATGATTCAAATCCTGGTCATCAGTGGAGTTCCTTAGGTGACCTTGAGTCAGTCATTCAGGGTTATCACGAGCAATGTTCCCTCTAAGCTGTGGAGTCCTGTGAGCAAGAATTATTTTTTTGTCAGCTACTGGCATTAAAGTTGTGAGCAAGCGAATTGGCTACTGCATAAATTCTTTTGCTCTGGAGCCATCCTTCCTGAGCTAGGACAAAAATGTGTGAGCCGGAGGCTAAAAAACTGTGAGCTAGCTCACACTAACTCAGCTTAGAGGGAACACTGAACACGAGGCTGAAATAGAGAATATGTTGACCTCAGCCCCTCAGAAATGGAGGGTGGGATAAAAATTGAGTAGCGCTTACTATTCAATTAAAACCTTCCTTCTTTGTTACGTCTCCCCCCTTCAGAAAGCAAATGGGGTTACCAGAGACAGGCCTTCTCCCTATTGGTATTTTATCTTTGTAACTCTTTTCATAGCAATTCATGCTGCACCTAGTCTGTTCCATTGTAGATGCAAGACAAGAAAAGTTCCTCTTTTCTCAGCCTTTCAGTTAGTTTTCCCTCTTCTCTCATTGCTTTTGTAGATGTGTTTTATTGATTATACATGCTGTGTTGAGCATCTTACTGATCTGGTTTTGATGCTGCAGTAGGCTATTTTAAATAAGGTTTTAAGGTGGCTGTTTTGTTGCTTTGGGGTTTATGATTGCTTTATTGTTCTGACACATTTCTCAGTCAGCTTTTTTAGAAGAGCCTTTTTGGCTGAGACTTTGTGGGTGATTTGTGTTTGTGTGCACAAGCATATCTTTAGTCATGTAATTACAAAATTTGTACAGTGCCTTTCTGTGCAGTGAGGGCCACCGAGGTGGCTAACAGTTAACACAGTTAAATTTTTATTGTGAAAACAACAATGAAGTCTATTCTGGTATCTTAAATATGACTAGATTTATTGTGTCATAAGCTTACATTCGAATACAGCTTACTTGTCTAATGTCGGATTCACTGCACTCCATTAAGGATATCCGAGTCTAGCTGGTTCAAACCAGAGGTCTGTTTAGTTCAGCACCCAGTTGTTTGATCATCTAGATGTTTCTGGGAACCTTAGAAGGAGACAAGAGCAACAGCCCTCCCCTGCTTTTGGTATCTAGTAACTGTTATTCAGTGGTGTGCCTCTCTGAAAATGTGGGTTTGTCTTGTCTAATGCCTGTACATAAGAACAGTTAGCCATGAATCTGCTGAGTGTGTTTCATAGGCTATCATGGGATGCTCAGGCAACTAGCAGGTATTAGTGGTACCTCATTGCAAAAGTTGCAGACGGTGGGCCTAAAAGGCTGTGAAATGCAAAGTATTATGTTGGCCTCTGCAAGTTACCTAGAACAGCCTCGGGGGGGGGGTTCTCCCTCAAATAATAATGACAAACTTGGCATTTGTCTCCACTGCTGGCTGTTCCACAGGATAGTTATATAATTTGGTGTAGTGGTTTGGTGCCAGCCAGTTTGGTGTAGTGGTTAAGTGCACGGACTCTAATCTGGGAGACCTGGGTTTGATTCCCCACTCCTCCACTTGCACCTGGCTGGATGACCTTGGGCAAGCCATAGTTCTGATAAGAGTTGTTCTTGAAAAAAGAGCAGTTTCTGTCAAGAGCTCTCTCAGCCCCACCTACCTCAGAGGGTGTCTGTTGTGGGGAGGGGAAGGGAAAGGAGTTTGTAAGCCGCTCTGAGACACCTTTGGGTAATGAAGGGCGGGGTGTAAATCCAATCTCTTCTCTTCTTCTTCTAATTTCATTATATAACAATATAAAAAAGTGATATTAAAATTTGCTTATATCATTCTTCCATCCTGTTCTCCCCCACCTGTGAGGTGTTGGATTGTAAGCCACCTTGAGACCATTGGGAGAAAGGCGGTATATAATTGTGACATATGAAAAAGTATATAGGACTTTAGAATGTTCAAATTATTTCTCATACATTATTTCACTAATCATTATGACAGCCCTTCAGTATAGGTGAGTATTACTGCAGAAGCATGGCATGACTTATCTTTGTACACCTACCAAATTTGATGAATCTGAACTGGAGAACACCCTGATACACAGATACCATATTGTAGTGGCTAAGAAACCCTGCTATCAAGATGGCAACACTTCTGTAGAATTGCTTACTTTTGGCAGGGTGTAGTGTTGGTGAGGCTTTACCTGTGCCAGGTTAAATATGACATTTCTTGGCAGTGGAATGGTTTGTGGTTGTGCCACGCACATGTAAGGCACCCATTTTGGAAAGTGGCCAGTTTGCCAGTACTTCAAAGTAAAATGAGGTTTCCAAAGAAAGATCAAAATATGCCTGTTGTGGTTCCATTTCTGACACTTTGTAAACTTAGCTGTGGCCAGAACCTGAGTAGAAGACGCTCAGTGGGACTTCATTAGCGCCACCAGAGCTCCTTGGAGAAATGCGAGGACTTCATTGGCACCACCAGAGCTCCTTGGAGAAATGGAGCAAATCAATTTTAATGCTTCAGTCTGAGTGGCTGAAGTTAGCACAAACCGTTTTTGTAGGAAGAAAACAAAATACATGAGCTTGCTTGCATCCCACTCTAATACATGTGTCACTATTAGATATTTGTTTTTATTTTGTTTATTAGATTTATATACTACTTTTTGACCAGCCAGTCTTTCAATGTGGCTTATACCATTTGAAAAGACAAGTTTAACTCATTACATAATTTTTGCTATTCATTTAGTTATATTTATAGTTTGCTTTTCTCACTTGGACTCAGGGCGGAGTCAATAAAATAAACAGATGGGACATTCAGTAAACAATGCAATAGGATTGGGGTTGTAAAACCAACTAGAAGTCTAAAAACAGAAGTGAAGCAAAGCATAAATATTAACATGACATGTTAAATGATGTAAAATTCCATAGTAGGATCCTAGTTTTAACAAGCTGTAAACAGTAATAATTTGTCTGACTAACGGTGTGAATCATTTAGTATAGTGCAGGTCTGTTGCCTGCACTGAAAAACGCTTTGGAATAATTCAGTTTTGCATACGTTGCAGAAATCTATGAGAGTGGAGCTTTCCTGACCTCCTTATGCAGGCCATTCCACAAAGTGAACAAAGCAGGTATATGGGCCCATTTGATGAGTAGTTTTTATACCTCACTTTTCTCTACCTTAAGGAGTCACAGAACAGCTTACAATCACATTCCCTTCCTCTCCCCACAACAGACACCTTGTGAAGTAGGTGGGGCTGAGAGAGTTCTGAGAGAACTGTCACTGGCCCAAGGTCATCCAGCAGGGTTCATGTGGAGGAGGAGTGCGGAATCAAACCCAGATCTCCAGATTAGAGTCTGGTGCTCTTAACCACTGCACCTGCAGAAGAGCATTCATCTTCTATAGCATACCATCCTTCTCTCATTATCTTCTAACCAGCTAAAGAAAACTCACCCCATTGTCCCCTTGGCTGCAAAACACTGCTTCTCAGACACAGTTACATATCCAGTGGTGAGTGCGCATAAGAATTACACATGGGCTGGTGCCCGAAGAATGATGTTTCCATGAACTGTGCAACTCTCTTAATGTCCCAGGAAGCAAAACACAAAGGAAATGGGTAGTGTTCTGTTGAGTGGAATCACAGTCGCCTGCGTTCATAGCCACAACTGTGTTGTCTGAGCTGCGGCCTCTCTTCTGTTGCAGGGACTTTCCCCGTGGATCTCACCAAAACACGACTTCAGGTTCAAGGCCAAAGCATCGATGCCCGTTTCCGAGAGATCAAATACAGGGGCATGTTCCATGCCTTGTTTTGCATCTACAGGGAGGAAGGCGTGCTAGCACTGTACTCTGGGTAAAGTCTTCCACTTTTCATATAACATCTTCCCCTAGAACACCTCAGCTATTTTCCCTAACCTTTTGGTTGAGGTTTTGGATCCTGTATCTGTCTAAGTTGGATTGTTGAGATATGGGTGGAGCAGCAGTGCCATTATTCTGCTGAATGAGTCTAAGCCGTCTTTCCTCCTCTCCTGCTGCAGAATTGCTCCAGCCTTGCTAAGACAAGCATCTTATGGCACCATAAAGATTGGCATATATCAGAGCTTGAAGCGGCTGTTTGTGGATCGCTTGGAAGGTCAGTGCTTTTTAAAAACTTAATCTGTAAAGTACTTTGTTGATGGTACTGTATAAATAATTTCTTGTTGTTTAGCTGGTTGCCTCCTATATGCTGCTTGGGCTTTCTCCTTTTGTGCCTTTGGGTTCTATATCCTCAGTGTGGACACTAAGATACAGGGAAATTACATCTATAGGTGCCATAGAGTATCGATTTTTTAATACCTTAAAGATGAAAACCTTTTGAGCTAACAGCTGTCTGTCTCCACTTACTTGCTGTATCTTTATCTGCAGTGTCTTTGAGTGTGAGAAAAGTACTTCTTCTCAGAACTGGGCAAGTTGTTGCAGCCAGGAAAGTTCTAGTCTTCGTTCAGGCAACTTTCTGCTATTTAGCCGTCTCTTGATCCATTTCTAGCAAACTCTGCAGCACATTCTGCACATCAGGACTGAATGCCAAAGCAGCTCAGATGTCTCGTTTTCCTTTAGAAACTTACAGCTCGGTGCTGTTGCTCTTAAGCACCCATTGGTGCTGCTCTCACATTACAGATGGAACCACTGATACCGACTGGAGAAGGACTGACTCTAAAACCTACGACAGTCAACAATCATTCCTTGATTAGAAACCAACAAGCATACCTCCTAGCTTTTCTTTCCACTCCCCAGCACGGGTTCCTCTGTCTGCTCCTGTGTCAAATGTGCTGTGTTGTGGTCTCTGTGCTTCTGGGTACTATGTCCTAAATGTTTGTTTTCCTGCAGGCCCAGGGTAGCCAGTGACCCGGTCTCCTTTGGAGAGTGCTGCGGTCAGTACCACTGCCCTTTCCCAGCATAACTGCTCTAACTCTTGGCCTTTCTGTTCTGGACTAATAACCTAATCTAGTTTGCTGGGGTTGTTTCCCCCTGTGTTGGGATAGTTGTTCCAGGTGTCAGTAGAATCCCCACTACCAAAGCTCTTTGGATGTGGCCATGGGGAGTGGGTGGCTTTCCTTCAGAGGGAGATAACTGCACTGAGTCCACTCCCTTACTCTCATATGCTAAGCTGCAGAAATCGCACAATGCTGTCCTCAATATCTTAGACCCAGGAGAGAGGAGGCTGGAAAATAGGAGCAGTTGGTCTTTGTATAGTGGTGTATCCTTGCCTTCTGTTTTCCCTCCTGAAATCTACTCTGATATTGTCCTCAAGCACACAGTCTTGGTTTCTAAGTCCATCCCAAATATCTTCTTCCTCATTGCAGATGAAACGTTACTGATCAATGTAATCTGTGGGGTGGTGTCAGGGGTGATCTCCTCTACACTGGCAAATCCGACAGATGTGCTGAAGGTAAGAGGGGCTTCCTGTACTAAATGCCTGCTACTTTCTTGGCCAATATTTTCCCACTGTGACCTACAGATGCTACATTGTCATGTTCCCCAAGGCTCTAGCACTGCTGTACCTGCTGCTTCATGTGTCTCATACTGTTCATCCCTAAGACCACCAGATAGGCAAAGAAAGGCTGAATATTATATTGCTCAGTTGCTGTGTTAGTGTAGTTCAGCAGATTCATGTAATTGTGTGTGTGTGTTTGTGATAAGTGGCATTGAAAGGTGTGAAACAGCAGTCTAGGTCAGGGGTGGCCCAACTTGCTTAATCTAAGAGCCACATAGAATAAATGTCAGATGTTTGAGAGCCGCATGACGTGAACAAATATTACACACGTTTTAATTGAAAAATATGCAGATTGGCTTTTTATTACCATTAAATGAGACTGCCATAAATAAAAACAAAAGGGGGTAAAAACGGATATTGATAATATTTATTTATAGTGATATTTCTAGGCTTTTGGGGGGGGGGCTTTGAGAACATTTAAATTTAAAGTTGCTTTCTTTCTGCTCCCCCCCCCCACACACACACACCTCAAGCTTACCCAGGGAGGGGAGCACTGGCTGGGAAAAAGAGGACCAATCGGGGAGGCATGCCTCCCCTTTGCTTCCCCAGCTGCCCTGCCGGGAGCCACACAATATGTGTGAAAGAGCCACATGTGGCTCCCAAGCCACAGTTTGGCCACCCCTGGTCTAGGTTTATCCTTCCTGACCCAGTTGAAAATATGTACACTTAGTCTGTTGGTCTCCCAAACAATGATTTTTGTTTGGTGCTGGTGTTCTAAATGTTCAGGAACTGTGTTTGCTTCTCTACTAGGAAAGTCACTCGCTGCTGTGTCTCTTGCTCTCCTTTTAGATCCGAATGCAAGCACAGGGCAGCCTGTTCCAAGGTGGAATGATTCACAGCTTCATTGACATCTACCAGCAGGAAGGCACACGGGGGCTTTGGAGGGTGAGTGCTGCCTGGGCATGTTCTGTCTTTCTCCAACCACAATCTTGCTCTCAGAATGCCTCCATGTCACCTGCCTGTCCTGTGCAGCTATGCTTAGGAGAGAGGAAACCCTTGCAGATGATCTCCTTCAGAACAATAGGAGATGCTTCAGTTTGATTCTAGAGTCTACGAAGGTAGCCATATTCTTTTGGGGTAGTGCCAAAAGCAGCAGGATCCACCCTGATGATGAGGGAGGACAGTATTACCAACTGGCCCACATTCCCACTTGTCTAAAAATTCCCTCCATGGCTGACTGCTCTACGTTTGCCTCTATCCTGAATGTTCCCTCAGAGTGAGAGAATATTGCCTGGCTGTGTGCCATGCAACTGATGAATAGTTTTGTTTATGTCTTCGTTATTTGAAATATTTATATCCTGCCTTAACTCCTTGGACTCAAGGTGGCTAGCAAAGCAGTAAGTTGCAAAAACATTTTTAAAAACCCAATAAATCAGCAAGATGAAAACTGCAGCCATATCTGTCAAACCATTTCCCCATCACCTGATGCCCTTTGAAATAAAGCTGTTCTACACACCTTCCTGAAGAAGGTGAAGGCATCTGCCACACCCACGTGATTAGCCATTTCAAAGGACTGCTCCTACCACAGAAAAAGCCTGTGACCTGCCTGTAGCCAGACAGATGGTCCCGAGAGCGTTAGTCCTGAGCTTAAATGGTTCAGGAGAAGTCATTGATACTGTCCCGGATTTAAGGAACTACAGTATTAAATACAGGACTGGGATTTTTCACAAATATGTCATCAGAAAAGGGGGTTGTCTTACATTGGCATAGAAGTTACGAGTTATTTTTAAGTGGATGTTTTCCTTTCATGTAAATACCATTGTTTTGGCTGATACGCTTTGGTCTGTATGTGCTGTCACGCCATTCTTGGCTGTGATATCAGTGTGGGTTAATGCAAGCCTGTGCTATCTGCTACAGTTTGGCAGGAGCAATATGTCACGGCAAGCATGAAGTTCAGCGTTCTGTTTATATCTGTTTATATTTTATATATCGATAAGTTTTTAGCCCTGATGACTATGAAGATGTCAGCACAGCAGTTACTGTTTCTGTTCTTTAGAGAGAATGGAAGAAAGGACAGCAAAGAGAGGATAATGCCAGTCTCTCGGGTACGTGCTCCAGATCAAGGCAGATAAGTCCCCAATGGTTTTGGAGTGCTATTTGGCCCTAGTGCCAGCTAAATCTGGAGTTTGGGAATGCTGTTTGGCCCTAGTGCCAGCTAAATCTGGGGCTCTAGTCAGACATCACAAGTGTGCTTGTTTTGAGCACAAACCTCATTTACTGTCAGGCTCATGTGCTTCCTTCCTCACGTAGACTGGACTTCCTGCTTTTGGAAGTCTTCAGTCTAAAGTTGTTGAAGCACCTGCATTTGGATTGGACGTGCTGGAATCCCAAGTACTCATGTTCAGATGACACAACAGATTGGAGGCAGCCTGGGTCCGTAGCAAATACTGGCTGGTGCTACCAGCCTTCTTTCTAAGTGTTAATGGTATCCAAAGTGGTCCTGGCAAAGCAGAAGAGAAGGTGGGTTGAAGGATACAGGGAAAGGTACCGAATAACCTGGTAACCCTTTATAATAATAATTCTTCACATTGATATCTCATCCATTCTCTAAAGTGCTCATGGCAGCTTGTGTGAGATTTTCCCCAATGTAACATTCACAGCAGCCCTGTAAAGTAGGTGCTGATCATAGCGACTGCCAGAGCTTTTTTTGTAGAAAAAGCCCAGCAGGAACTCATTAGCATAATAGGCCACACCCAACAACAGAAACTCATTAGCATATCTAACCACACCCATGAGAGCATAGCTCATTAGCATATTAGGCCGCACCCCCATGTTACCAGAAGTATAGTCATCCAGCCACACCCACCTTTTGCTTCTTATTCTGTTTACCTTGTTTGTTGTCAAAACCCAGGGCTTTTTTCGTAGCAGGAACTCCTTTGCATGTTAGGCCACACCCCTAATGTAGCCAATCCTAATGAGTTTCTGCTTGTGGGTGTGGCCTATTATGCTAATGAGTTCCTGCTGGGCGTGGTCAACTTGGGAGCCAGCTGGAACTCCGTTCCTGTGCGTTCCTGCCCAAAAATAGCTCTGGCGACTGCTGAAAGTCACCAAGTAGGTTTTCTAGATGTGAAGGGTTTTGTGTTCTGTTCTCCCTGGTTGGTCCCAGGTGCTATTTAGGTCATCACATGCACTTTAATGTGTGTGCCCTTTACTGTACCTCTGGGGTTTTAATAGAGTT
>NW_015162511.1:87153-106536 GCF_001447785.1 Gekko japonicus | reverse complement strand
AGTGCTGTCAAGTTGCTTCTGACTTACGGTGGCCCTATGAAGTAATGACCTCCAAAATGTCGTATTATTAGCAGCCTTGCTCAAGTCTTGCAAACTGAGGGCCCTGGCTTCCTTGATTGAGTCAGTCCATCTCATGTTGGGCCTTCCTCTTTTCCTTCTGCCTCCAACTTCTTCTAGTGTTATTATCTTTTCCAGTGAGTCTTCTCATGTGACTAAAGTACGATAGCCTCAGTTTGGTCATTCTAGCTTCTAGGGAGAGTTCAGGTTTGATTTGATCTAGAACCCATTTATTTGTCTTTTTGGTGGGCTGTGGTATCTGTAATACTCTCCTCCCCAACACCGCATTTCAAATGAAGCAACTTTCTTCTTGGCAGCTTTCTTCATTTTCCAACTTTTACACCAATACATAGTAATGGGGAATACTATAGTATGAGTTATCTTGATCTGGGTCGCCAGTGACACATCCTTACACTTAAGAATCTTTTCTAGCTCTTTCATGGCTGCTCTTCCAGTCTCAGTCTCGTTCTGGTTTGTTGGTTGCAGTCTCCTTTTAGGTTGATGACTGAGCCAAGGAATAGAAAATCTTTAACCATTTCTATTTCTTCAGCATCAACCTTAAAATTGTGTAATTCCCCGGTAGTCATTACTATTGTCTTCTTGATGTTTGATGTTCAGCTGTAATCCTGCTTTGGCACTTCCTGCTTTAAACATCATCAGTCATCATTTCAGGTCTTCACTGTTTTCTGCCAGTAATGTGGTGTCATCTGCATATCTCGGCTTGTCAATGTTCCGTCCACCAGTTTTCACTCCATCTTCCTTTATGATATGTTCTGCGTATAGAATGAAGAGAAACGGAGATAAAATGCACCCTTGTCTGACATCTTTGCCAACTGGGAACCATTCTGTCCCATTTCTTTTAAAACCAACCCAAGCTTTTCATGATCCACACAGTCAAAAGCTTTGCTGTAATCTCTGAAACACAAGCCAATTTTCTTTTGAAATTCTGTCACATGCTCCACTAACCAACATAAATTCCCTAAGGTTTTTTTTTTTTTTGCCATCAAGTCACAGCTGACTTATGGGAACCCCTGGTGGAGTTTTCAAGGCAAGAGACTTTCAGAGGTGATTTGCCATTGCCTGTCTCTGCCTCATGACCCTGGTATTCCTTGGAGGTCTCCCATCCAAATACTAGCCAGGGCTGATCCTGCTTAGCTTATGAGATCTGATGAGATCAGGCTAGCCCGAGCTATCCAGTTCAGTACTTCTGTTTAATTCATAATTCAAGGAGCATCTGAATTTTCCTCAGTGGTATGGTGTGGGGAAATACCTTTTTACTTCAGGGCTTGGGCTTGGCAAAAAACCCACACTTAGTTTTAAAAAGTTTTCTTTCTCCTCATGGAAGACAAGCAGGAAGGGAGAAGTCACTTGCTCCCAAGCATTCCCCAGGTACCAGCCACCAGAGTTTTGGAAATGCTAATGACTATCCTGACCAGTCACAATGAAATGGCTAGATCATACTTCCGTAGCTGGAATCTGACACCTAGAAGTTGGCATAGCGGCTTGGAATTGCAAGAGGCTAGATTGTATCTTCCTGGAGATTTCAGGAAAGGATTAGTTGACCCACAAAAGGGGTGGGAAAACAAAAGAGATAAAATCCCTTTGCACAGAGGGAGAGGGGTCCATTTTTGCCGGTTCATTTTGGTTGGTTCCATCTGAAAGTGGGAGCTGTCATATCTATCTTGATGGCTGCTGACGCCACGGGCAGCAGACAAAGGGCTGCCTGCCTAGACAAAGACACCAAAGTCATGGGAAGTTTTTAGAACATTAACTTCTAAGTTAAAGAGCCTGCCTTAGAACAAGACCAGTTAGGGCCAATGCTCCCTCTAAGCTGTGGAGTCTTGTGAGCAAAAATTCTACTTTGTGAGCTACTGGCATTAAAGTTGTGAGTGAGCAATTGGGCTACTGCATCAGTTAATTTGCTCTGGAGCCATCCTTCCGGAGCCAAGACAAAAATGTGTAGGTTGGAGGCTAAAAAACTGTGAGCTAGCTCACACTAACTCAGCTTAGAGGGAGCACTGGTTAGGGCATGTGTAGGGTAAAGGATAGGGGAATTGTGTGTTTGCACCTTTCGTTTCTATTCCTTGCTCAGTCCATTGCAATGCAGATACTATACGTGTAGATTTTTTAACTTTTAATACTTTACTATGTTAAATGTTGGCAGTTGTTCTCCAAACCACATAAATCCCATCGTTCAAACACTCAAAATGGGTGCCAGAGGAGAGAGGTGTTCAGTTGCAAAATTGCTGTTTCCCTAGAAATGTGTAAATACGGCAAGCTGTCCTGTGGTAACCAGACCATGGGTAGCAGGAGATGCAGGTACCAGGCAGAGCCTTAGATTGGCAATGCTGTACAAGTGTTGGGAGTACTGGCCTTCTTGGCAATACACCGTGGGGACCATATTTGGGTGGAAAGGCAGCCTAGAAATGCTTTAAATAAATAAATCAGTCCTAAAACGACTACTTAGTGGCAGCACTAAGAGAGAGAGAGAAGCCCTCTATTGTTTGGCCGAGCCAGTAGAGTTGTAGGTTGCCAGGTAGAGACTCAGGATGGTCTCTGGCATCTAGCTACCTCAGAGGGCCAAAAAAAGAGTGGCACTCGTGGCTCAGCATGGGTAATACTGCCACACGTGCCAGTGCAAATTGTATGCTCAGAAGCGAATTGCTTTGGGTCAGATAAAAGCTACTTCACAGATGCAGTTCTGAATGCAAAATGTTGAACACACACACCCCGTGCACAGATTGAGTAGACAGATGAAGCAAGAGAGGTATGGCATAGGGAATAATACTGGTGTAGAAGAGAGGCTGAAAGATGTTTACTGAGAAAAGAGCCTCCGCTTCATCACTGCAGAAATTCACCTTAGGTTATTTGAATGAGCTCCCGTCTCTGGCCCCAGCTCCTGTCAACCTAGAAGTTCAAAAGCAAGAAATTGCAAGTAGATAAATAGGTACCCCTTCGGTGGGATGGTAACAGTGTTCTGTGCGCTTCGGCGTCTAGTCATGCCGGCCACATGACCACAGAAAACGTCTTCGGACAGTGCTGGCTCTTCGGCTTGGAAACGGAGATGAGTACCGCACCCCTTGAATTGGATTTGACTGTCTTTTGAGCACGGGGAAACCTTTACCTTTACCTAGAAACTTTAAAAATAAAACAAAATATTTTTGCAGTAGGGATGAATTTCAAGGTTCCTAAACTTTGCCACTTCCTTGCAGCTGCCATTATCTTGTATCTAAAGCCTCTCTTCAGTGCAGAGAACTATGACTGTTGTCCAGGCTTCCTATCTCCCAGCTGTACACCATTGTGGGAAAAGAGGACGTCAGAGTGAGGCTTCATAAATCAGTTTTTGTTAGTATAGTATTTTTCAAAGCAAATTCATTCTGTTATCTTGTTCAAGCCTTAAATAGTTGCTTGGTCCTGAGGACAAATCTCTGGAGGATATTGATTTGCTTATTTTGCTGTGTGGGTTCAGTAGAGTTTTCTAGAAGGTGGTGGAAATATTTGGGGGGGTCACAGTTGCAGACCAGCTGCATTTGTAGAGCTTAGAGAGCCAGTTTGGTGTAGTGGTTAAATGCACGGACTCTAATCTGGGAGAACCGGGTTTGATTCCCCACTCCTCCACTTGCACCTGCTGATGTGACATTGGGTCAGTCACAAGCTCTGGCACAGCTGTCCTTGAAAAAGGGCAGTTTGTGTCAGAGTTCTCTCAGCCCCACCCACCTCACAGGGTGTCTGTTGTGGGGAGGGGAAGGGAAAGGAGTTTGTAAGCCGCTCTGAGACGCCAAGTGAAGGGCGGGGTATAAATCCAATCTCTTCTCTTCTTCTTCTTCTTAACTGAGATAATAGAATTGAGGTGGGGGTGGTTTAGGAATCGGCATTATTGCAAATTAAGGAGTGGTCAAATACAAGCTTCTTTCCACTCATTCATTTTCCTGGACTTTGTCTCACTCAATCAAAATTAAGTTACACATTCATAGGGGTGAGGGATTGAAAGGGAAAGATGAAAATGAATATAAGCAAAACAGCACATTGTGTTCCAGCCACGGCTTATGTAGGAGGAGGGGATGAGGCAAATAAAGCTATCAATTCTAATTCTTGAAAGAACTGCATCCCGAGAGTAAGCATGAAATCCAGTGGGCTTTTTGTCACCCAGGAGGATTGTGTAGCCTGCTAATCTCAAGGCAGTTGGGAACGGTGGTGAAAGCATTGCAACTTTCTGTCTCTTGGCAGGGTGTGGTCCCTACTGCTCAGCGTGCTGCTATTGTGGTTGGAGTAGAGCTGCCAGTCTATGACATCACCAAGAAACACTTAATCCTTTCAGGGATTGTGGGGGACACAATCTTCACCCATTTTATGTGAGTATTTGTCAGTTCTGTATATGTTAAGGCTACCTGCCTGGTTCTCAATTTTCATAGACTCTGGGGAGGAGCAGCCAATTTTCTGTAAGAATAGCCTTTGGAAGTGCCGTTGTTTCTGCTGTTGGCTTGCAGGCAGATCAGTTTGCCAGGTAGATGGGGAAGAGACAGAACCTTAGAATACACTCCTACGTCAAGGCTTGGAGATGCATCTGGTAAATTAAGGGATTATTACGGGCAGTGTTCCCTCTAAAATGAGTTAGTGTGAGCTAGCTCACAGCTTTTTAGCCTCCGGCTCACACATTTTTGTCTTCACTTAGAAAGGATGGCTCCAGAGCAAACTAATTTATGCAGTAGCCAAGTTGCTCGCTCACAACTTTAATCGCAGTAGCTCGCAAAGTAGAATTTTTGCTCACAAGACTCCACATCTTAGAAGGAGCATATATTACGGGGGCTTTGTTCCATGTCACCATTATATAACTCAAATAATCTAGTACCTTAACATAGCAAGAGAATACATTTGGGGATCTAAAGATGGCTGCAGATGCTCATTGTGGGAGGTCCTTAAATAGATTGGGTAGCATTTAGGTAGAATTGTTCATGCATACATTTAGACCGCTGACTAGTAAGGGTGAGCATTCAGATATTAATTAATCAAAACTAAAAAATGCCTTGTCTGTTAATATTAGGAAGCAATTTGAATGGGAAATTCTTGGTTATAATATCCAGAAATCCTACTGGTTATTCTGGTTCCTAGCTGTCTAGCCAAGAGTTCAAGAAAGTTGGAGGAGATGTGGAGAAAATGACTTTTCACACACACACACAAATAACTGGCAGGGACCTTTTCCAGTCAACCGTTGCATACGGTTTGTACTGATAGGTCTGTCTTTTCAAGATACTGTTTACATCAGTCGCATTGCTGGTTCACTGATTTGGTTGATGCTCTGTAAGCAGTAGATCCCATTTGCTTGCTATTTTGTCCTGTGCGTGATGGGCACAGGGGTAAAAGTTTAGCTAGCTCCAGCTGGAAAAGAAAATGGGCAACACTTGGGCCAACCTAGATATGCAACGGGGTACCTCTTATGTTTACGTGAGTTTGTTGTTCATATGTGATGAAAACAGGATGTGTGTGTCTGTTTTTTTTTTTTTAAACAGCTTTCTGGGTGAGGAGAGGTAAAACCTGTTCCCTCCTGGAACCGATCTTGCTACACTGTGTTACTTTTTGCATCTTCCCTCCAGCCTGGCTCTGCCCCACTTGCATCAGCATCTCCCTTCTTTTTTACTATCTGTGCCGACCACCTACTCTCATGGGTTGCCTCTGCTTGCTGAGCAAGTGAGAGACTCAGAGCCCACAGACTGAGTGTAGTTCTGTCCTTCCCCGGGTGCTGACAGTGAGAGGCCAGCCCTGCCCCTTTCGGAGTCTGCTGGCGCATGCAAAGAACTCAGAGGAAGGTCAGGATCTTGCCTGCTACTTGACATCAAGCCTCGGAGAGAGGTTGGAAGTACTAAGTGGAGCCTGGTGCTGCTTTTCTGATTTTTTGTATTTATTTATTTAGCCTCATGCAAAGTGAGGGACTTATGCTGCCGCTCTGTATACCAGATGATCCAGAGGAAGGAAGGTGTGGGGGCTGCAAATAATGGGTGGATACTAAGCCTAAGTAAAATGTATAGATCCCTGCACTCACCATCTGCTTTGTCCATACCTTGAGAGAACCAAGAACCTGTTTCCAGAACAGATATTGGAGATGGGAGGAATCCGAAACCCCAGTGCGTTCGGTCTGAAGTGCAAACTCATGCTCTTATGCTTGTCCATCTAGTTCCAGTTTTACTTGTGGGCTGGCTGGCGCCATCGCTTCGAACCCAGTGGATGTGGTGCGGACACGTCTAATGAATCAACGGGCCATTGTGGGGAGTGTGGATCTCTACAAGGGTACATTTGATGGCCTGGTAAAGGTGAGATCTGGGATGGAGTCCTCTTTGGCCCTCAAATGTCATGGACAAAATGGGAAGTGAGGCAGATTTCCAGCTGGGCTGTTGTGCTCTTACATAACCAAAAAAATTCAATGGGGAGATTGCTCCTTTCTACCCCAAAAGCCTTACAAAAAGCTCATCTAAACCCCAAACCTCAATGCTGCTTGTTGAAGGGGTAGGGAATGTGACAGGGCCTTCTTCTCATCCCTTTTCCTCCCACTTAATAAAAAAAAAAGAAGACAAGTATGAATTGAGCAAGGTGTCAGCTTGTTTTGAAACTCATTGGTTGTAGGTTTGTTTCCTTCCCTTCTCTTGAGAGGCTCAGTGCTATAATCTCCTGGGAACGCTGACCTATGCAAATCCCACTCTTGCCCTTTTCCCACCCCTGGAAACTGGTGTTTGGCACTTCACCCGGGCTTCCAGTATTCCCTTTTAGCCACTGGAAAGACAGGGGCAAGTGACTAGAGATGGTATGGAGACTGAATTTGACCCCTCTCCCAGCTGGTTGCCTCTGTCACATGGCCACAGCGCTTTTGACGTGCTGACTTGTGTGCATCAGATGGAATTTAGACTGAACTCTCTCTCATCCCCAGACATGGAAAAGTGAGGGCTTCTTTGCACTCTACAAAGGATTCTGGCCAAACTGGTTGCGACTTGGCCCCTGGAACATCCTTGTATCCTTTCACATGTGAGGCTTCTGCGGACAGGGGATGTTGAAAAGTTCTTGAAGTAGTTGCTTCTTGCTTGGCTGGGGGGATTCAGTCCCTGATCATAGTCAGGGAGTGAAAGTTGCAGTAGTGTTAGGAATTTTGGGGATGGTAGCGCTTTACCAATTGAAAGGTTCTTGCTTTTCTTCAAAAAAGCAGTATTCCAGTTTTTCATATTGTCATTTGGAGGAATGTGTCCATTTTTAACTGTGCATTTGCTTGTGGTATAGTGGTCTACATAGCACAGGTTGACCTGTACGTGAATGGGCCTTTATTAGGACAGGAATTAAGGTAGGTTATTAGAATTATTTGGTCATTTCCAGTTCTTATTCTCTGTGACCCTTTTCTGCTACTGACACTCGAAATAAAGTGGGCATGACAAGGAGAACAAAGCAGTGACAGAATGCTTTGCAATATAAACCTCTGGTAGCAGGCCTGAGAAAGACCCAGTTGAAGTAGACACTGTTGACCAATGATCTGTTATAATGTGGCCTATCTGTGTGTTCTCAGTGCATTGGTCTATGAGTACGCAGGATCTCTCACGAGCCTATCTTTGAGAAACAGCTGTCTTCCCTTTTGAGGGATGGAACGCCATTCTCTTTCTCAGCATATGCGGTGCAGTTTATAAGCAGCCTTTGCACGTCTAGTTGTACAAGTAATCCAGGAAGCCCAGCAGAGTTCTAGGCAAAACTGCTGCTCACTTGACTGGGGAGCTGTCCCTCTTAGTTGGGGCAGAGACTGACTTTCACCCCATGACATATCACAGAACTGGACAGCCAAGTCATTGGTCAAAGCAGGAGGTGGTCTGAGAGTCTTCCCCCCCCCCCCCGCAGATTCAAAACAGGCATAACTGGCTTGCTTTGAAGTGGAAGATGAAAGCAGGCGCTTAGTTGGTTGGCTGAGAATGAGCGCATGAGGGGTGGGAATGAGAACCACAGCCCTGCAGTCATTACTGGTCATTTCTTTAACTCGCTGGCAGTTTTTTATCACCTACGAGCAGCTGAAGAGGCTCCCTTTCTAGGGACCGGTTCTGATGGGTGATCCAGCTGCCCTCCCTGCTCATCTCCCCCCCTTCCTGCATCTTCACGTCGTTTGCCTGTGCTGACTGAGGCCTGCCACCATCCTGCTCCCACGCTGAATGCTCAGTCTGGGGAGCGTGGCTTGGATGAAGGGGGGTGTCGGGGCCAGAGACACCTGGAGCCTGTTGCATGTGCTTTCCCAGAAGGGAAAGGTGGAGCGTGAGGGGGAGAGCGTGTGGGTTGGAGTCTGTATCTTCTGTGAAGAGCTGTGACAGTTTCAGAGGTCCTTCCCAGTGCAGTTTATTGCAGTGTGGGTTTTGCAGTAGGCTGTGTCTTCCTCTAACCTGTGAAAGGGGAAACTCAAGGGGCTGCTGCATTCCCTCCATTGTCATGTGACCTTATTAAACTATTTATTGGAAGTTTATGTGTGTCTTGTGTTTAATGATGTGCTGGTTTCCTTTATTGTGGTCAGAGCAGGCAACCTAGTCCCTAGTATGGGTGGTATAAAAGGTAAAGGTTCCCTTGCTCAAAAGCCAGTCGAGTCCGACTCTAGGGTTGCGGTGCTCATCTCTGTTTCAAAGCTGAAGAGCCAGCACTGTCCAAACGTTTCTGTGGTCATGTGGCCGGCATGACTAAACACCAAGGTGCACGGAACGCTGTTACCTTCCCACCGAAGTGGTACCTATTTATCTACTTGCAATTTCTTGCTTTCGAACTGCTAGGTTGGCAGGAGCTGGAACTAGAGACGGGAGCTCACTCCGTCATGCGGCAACTTGGGTCTTGAACTGCTGAACTACTGACCTTCCACAGCCTGCAGTTCAGCGTCTTAACCACTTGAGCCACCGCAGCTCCTTATGGGTGGTATAGTACTAACATAAAAACTTCAGTTGCCTATCTGAGACTGTAAGTTGCTTGTCTGAGTGTTCCATTGACTTAAACTGCTGTGACATCATGGAATGTTGGAGTACCCTGTTTGCCAACCCTCCAAGGTGAACTATGATGTCACTTTCTATGGGAGGGAAGAAGAGAGATGAAGCAATAAACTGGTGGTCAAAACAAAATAAATGGTGTATCTCAAATTTCCTTACTGCATTTTACACCTAGTCTTCTTCCAAAATGTAAGCTGTCTTTTCTGTTGTGCTCTAATGGGAATACCTAGAGTAGTTCACTAAATTCCTGCTTATTTACTGTATTTTATTAGCTGCTTCCCCTTTAAAAAAATTCCATAACAAAAATCCAGTAAAACAAATTCAATAATGATTATTAACAATAACATAGCAAAATAAAAACACATTTAAACAACTTCGTACAGGTTGTTCAAAAGGGTAAAAGAGCATAAAAACACAATGTCCTATCTTTAACAGGGACAGTAAAGCAAAACAGAACAATTTACAAAAACAAATTAACAATGCCTTGATAAGCAGCCAGACTTTTACCTGGTACTGAAAAGACTCAATATTGGGTCAGTGGCTGTGAATTCTGCATCTGAGACATCATCACGGGGAATGCCTGACCTCTAAATAGCAGCCACTTTGCTTTGGATACCAGGGAGCTGTGATCTTAATGGGTGGGCAGGCTGACATGGCTGACTGTCCTTCAAGTACCCTGGGCCCCCAGACCATTTCGGTTTTAAAGGTCCTGTTGGATGAATGCCAGTCATCCCTTTCAAGCTGGGGCGGGGGGCACTTTTTGAAAAGCTCCCTCTCCCAGAGTTCTCACTCAGGGACTTCAGCAAGTGGTCTCTTTCTCTTCCCCCCCTTTACTGATGCTCAGGATCTCTTAATGTTTTGTTCCTTCAGGAGCATTTTCAGTCATCATCAGGCTGTTTTTGAGGCTTTCGGTTCTTTCTGATTAATTTGCGAAGCCGTGTTTTTTTCTGCATACTTGCAGTAAGCCAAAGAGAGAGCCCTACCTTGTCTGGTTTTTACCATTGGATATAGTTTATTGTGATAATGATAACAGTTTATACAACGTATTCGAAGTTGAGTTCTAGCTGTTGACATTAGAATACGGGGGGGGGGATCACCCATAAGGAACACTAAATGTTAAAGCACGCCATACATTCCCCCTTCCCCCCAGCCCTTTTGGAGCACCAGTTTGAGGCTTTTCTTTTCTGTTGTGTTAACTCTGGTGCTCTTCTTCAGTCAAAAGGTTCAGCGCCTTTTTGTAGGCTTTGATGGAAAGATCGGTCGTGTCGTGTTCAGAATCTGCTGTTTTGACAGGTAGGGAGGACGAGGGGGGGGGGGGGGGGGGGGGGGGGGAGAGCAGAGTAGAATTTCTTATTTTGATTTGCAATAACTAGCCAAATAACTACTTGGCTATATATTTCTAAAAATATTTCATATTCATTTCCCCCCACCGTTCTCCCCAGTTGGCTCACATTTATTTTCCATTACGTTTGTACAACAGCCATTCTTGGCGGTAGGTCAGACTGAGTGTGTGACTGACCCAGGTCACTCAGCAAGTGGGGATTTGAACCCGGGTCTTCCAGATCCTAGTCTTACACTCTAACCACCACACCACCCTGGCCCATATGTGCCCTTACAAATATTTCTGCTTGTTAGGACATGAGCCAGCGGGGCAGGAAACCTCTTGACTAATACTAACTTTTAAAATATTTGATTTTTCCTGTAAAGGCATTGCTAGTGGCTCACAAATTATTTACTAGGTTACTGAAATTGTCAGCGTGAGAGGAATAAAAGTGTTTATGATGCATTGCTAGTAAAGTTCTGGATATGTGGGACGTTACAGGAGGTGGAGGTGCCCTTTTGGGTAGAAGATGTATCCTGCTGATGAAATTCGGTTACAGATTGAGGAACAGGTGCATGGCAGGACAAGGTGGTTATAAAAATAACTGTGCAGCATGTTTCTGTAGTGTGCACATGATTTCCTGTACGCTTGCCTCTGCCACAAAGAAGAATCTATAGAAATAGGTACTGAAAGGAACCATGAAGCATCATCTGATTGATGGCTCTGTGAGCGCATACTGTGTAGGGATATCTCCAAATGCCTACGGTGCATGGATCGGCATAGCAATTTATATTTTATTGTAGGTGTTTTCATCCGAAGCAGCTTACAACATTTTTATCCTCCTCATAACAGTAATTCTGTGAGGTACGTTAGGCTGAGAAAGGGCGACTGGCCCAAGGTCACCCAGTGAACTTTATGGCAGAGTCAGCATTTGAACCAACCTCTAGTCTGCCATTTTAACCACTACACTATACTGGCTCTCTGTGGCTACAGTGAAAGGGCCTGTGTGAAGCCGAAGAGCACTAGAACGTCAGCTTCCTCCATTTATTCTTCTTTGTCTCTCATCTGGTCTTAAATCTGCCTTCAGCCTGCTCTTTGCTTACGCTTTGCTTGGGCAAAAATTGATTTCAGGTAGCGTGGGTAGCCGAGCAATCATGCCATGATGTAGCATATTGGCTAACATTTGTTCTCCCAGTATCACTTGCTTGTTCATGCCTTTCTCTTAGTGAGCACAAACACAATCAAAGGGGCAATAAAACTGCCTAAACAGGAAATAGCTTGTACCTGCTGTGTTTGCATAATCTGGAGTATCTGAACATTTAACACTTATGAGGTGCCAATTAGGCTAGCTGTACAGGTTTTGAACCACATCTCCCATATCAATAACCGTATGCCTTAAGTCAACCTTGCAGTTAAGTCCACAAAAGATAATAGCCCACAAAAATATTTACTGGGTACCAGATCAGCAATGCGTGTCACTTAGAGCCTGAAAGGAGGACCCCAAAACATTTGTGAAGTTGCTTTTAAGCTAAGTGATTAGCAATTTACAAACCTGGTGTTAAGTGGTACATAGGCAACAAACTTTCTAGCTGCCTCAGCCCTTCTGGAATTCTCCCTGGTTCTGTTTTATGTTCTTATTATGAAAGCCCGGAGGAGCATTTACAACCTAGCTTCCATCCCACAATCTAATTCTGCTTTCATTAGTAGCACACAAGAAAGTGAACCCTTAGAGCAGGTTATCACAACTTCAGAACAAAGCATTACATAATAATAAAAGGCATATTGTACTAACTGCCTCCCATTTTTCCTTTAACCGGCACCATTATGTGCTGGTCACTGATAGAATCATAAAAGGCCATCCTGAAAAAGACCATCTTTGGCATGTGGTGGGAGGACTGGAAAGTTCAAGGAGGAGAATTGAAGCTACTGTTTTATGCATAAGCGCCACTCACCTATAATTTTCCACTGGCTGCAGAAAATGAGAACTATTTTCTTAGACATCACAGAACAACACCCAACCCTCACTCCTCCTAGGCAAGTTTAGTGCAAGTAGCCCCTTTTATATTGAACCTCTGATAACACCAAGCTTTGGGGAGAAAATGAAGTCTTGAAGCAAGATTGCACATTCCTCACTCTCCCCTTCCCAATCCAGTCTTGTGTTCTCATGTAAAGGAGTGCTTGTGTTCGTTTCCTAAGTTTTCATTTTGTGTTTTGACAGCATTTCTCTTGTTTTCCCTTACTTGGTCAAAATGCGACCTGATGCACCAGCATTCAGGTGCCAGTGCATAATGTCCCATCTAACTTCATGTCCCCAAGTCAGAGCCCGGAAATCTCAGACTTCCAGCTGCATTCCAGTCTGTAAGACTGGAAGTATATGGGCTGAAAACCTGGCTACCCTCTGTTCTTGTCAAAAACAAAGGTAAGGAGATGAACAAGGATGACCAGCACAAACTATGCTTCTCTTCTTGTTCCTTCTGTGTTAATATAAGTTGTGTTTCGGTTGTTGCCCCACGTAAAAGCAAGTCTGCTGGTTTCTCAGATTCTTGTTAACGGGAACCCCATCACTACTGGCATCATGTTTGCCTTTTCTGAGACTCCAAGGCTTTTCTAAATCCACAGCTGATCCCAGGGGAAACCATTTTCTGCTGCTTTAATACTCCAGAAAGTTTTTGCAAAGAAAGCAGGGATGAACAGCGTCGGAGCACGGAGGATCCACATCATGTTGCACATCTGGCATTCAAGGGTGCTGCTGATTCTGCTGCAGGAAAGCCAACTTGCTGTGGATCTCCATGAACTTCTCTAAGTTTCCTTAAGGAAGCAGCTCAGGTTGTCCTCCCATTGATCTCTCTGAGCAGCCAGCGCAGGGATGTCTCATGTTTCTATCCAGTCCACAAAGTGCTGGTGACCAGGTCAGAGCTGTTTCTAGCTCAAGACATTCCAGAGCTGTGATAACAGAACAGAGAAGCAGAGTGAGTACCCCTCGCTGTGATAGGAGGAAAGAGCCCTTCCATAGGCTATGTATGGCATGTACAAGTGGCCCTGCACCACAGAAAATCACCTGAATGGCAGTCTTTCATGGGGAAGGATCTTTTTTCCTTAAAGCTACCACAATAAGATAGGGAATACTAGGGCCGTTTCGCATGTTACAAAATCCTTGTGGCCACCAGGAGGATGCACGCTCAGATGATGCTGGGAATTCTCCCCCCATCCCAGCAGCAGCCCAAAACGAACACATTGAAGCCGCCTTATACTGAATTGGGCTCTTGTCAAGGTCAGTATTGCCTACTCAGACTGGCAGCAGCTCTCGAGGGCCTCAGGCAGAGGCCTTTCACACCAGCTACTGCTAGATCCTTTAACTGAAGATGCTGGGGACTGAACCTGGGACCTTCTGCATGCCAAGCAGATGTTCTACCACTGAGTCAGGGCCCCATGAAATCCTGGTCTTGGGGAAAAAGGGATCTGCTGCAACAGGATTTTCAGGGGGTATTTGAGGTTCCCATGGGTGGGTTGGTGAGAAAGGCATGCTCTTCAGGCAGAAACTCTTGGGACTACAGAAATGCTATGCTGCCTAGAGCAAACCAGCAATTTAGAGTAATGCATCATGGTGTTTAAGAATTTTTAAAAAATTCTCACCTTTCCCTCTTAAAATGGGGACTGAGCCAACTTACAAACAAGGATCCACAATGTGCTAATAAAACAAGCATAACCCCCGGCTGCACCTTAACCCATAACAGCTTGCCAAGGAACCTACAATATTATCACTAATGCATTCACAAAAAAAACTGACAATGGCCTGTCACAATAACACCCATACAACACGAGCCAGTCTGAAAATGAATCACTCTGCAGTGCCTTTATACATATCCAGATGGAAGGCACCAGTCTCACCTCCAGTAAGAAATGCCAGAGGGATGGGACTTCAGCCAAAAAGGCCTTCATTTGGGCTAAGAATTACCCTTTGAGTCTTACTGTTTATTTTATACCCGGCCGTTCTCCCCAGTGGAGCCTCCATTTTATCCTCACAACAACCCTGTGAGATAAAATAGGCTGAGAGTGCGTGACTATGATGAGCCAGCAAGTATAAACAGTTGGGAAGAATGAAGCTGGTCCACAGATTGTCCTTTGATGTGAAGTAAGGCATTATCCATGCTTTAAAAGGAACAAAGAATGGATTTTCTCTGAAGTGTTCCTTCAGTACCCTTTCCTGTAGCTCCTGCATTTTGGTTCTTGCCCACCGAACTACTTACTGTTGTGATACAGTTCAAGAAGGCATAAACAAACACCCTGCAACTTGATCCTGTGCCCAGCAGCAGAGACCAAGCCATCTTCCCTGTTGTCACAGGGCAACTGACAGATACAATTATAGAATTATGGCTGGCAATAACAGTGAGAAATGATGCATGTGCCATGGGGGATGTTTGCGTGTGTCTTGTGAAATCTGCCATGTTGCCAGGAAGATGCAGTTTTGTCTTTCCCAGCGACCGTCGTTTTGTGCGTCTGTTCTGGGCCAGTCAGGATGCTGGGTATTGTGGGGAAGGGATTATGGACTCCGCTCCTACCGTCTCTTATCTCACTCTCTGGGCACTCGCATCAAAGCAGCATGTTTTGTTTGGCTTCCTCTCTCTTGCCTGAATAGGCAGGGTCTGAAATAGAAAGCCTCACACTCCACTGGTCACAAGCAAAGCCAGATTTCCGCAGTCCTCCTGCTGGCTGCGTGACCAGATATGGGGGCATTTATCTCATCCGTAAAAGCTACTCTTTCTCCACACCTAGGATTTGTGTGCAAATGAGAAGATGTCCATTCTTGGAGCCTGGTCCAAAGGTCCAGGGTAAACATAGGTTTCCTATGTGATAGAGTTCTACAGCTGCGTCATTAGTGAGGTGCATAATGAGGTGCTAGATCGATATCTCACAGTGATAGTCACTTAGTGCCGGAGGAGGAGGAGGAGGAGGAGGAGATTGGATTTATACCCCGCCCTTCACTTGGAGTCTCAGAGCGGCTTACAAACTCCTCTCCCTTCCCCTCCCCACAACAGACACCCTGTGAGGTGGGTGGGGCTGAGAGACCTCTGACACAAACTGCTCTTTTTCAAGGACAGCTGTGCCAGAGCTTGTGACTGACCCAAGGTCATATCAGCAGGTGCAAGTGGAGGAGTGGGGAATCAATCCCGGTTCTCCCAGATTAGAGTCTGCACACTTAACCACTACACCAAACTGGAGCCATAGTGACTCCTCTGAGCATTAGTAAAATGGAAATCTGAAATACCACAGTGAATAAAATAAGTCTGCGACAACAAACTGCGTAGGCTCAGCTACAACAAGGACACATTAAACAGAGGCTTAAAACAAAAATCTGGAACTGAAGCATCCTGGCAATTTGACGTAATGAGCTGCTGGGTACATCCTTCAATACAGAATCAGAGATCACTTCAGCTGTTGTATCTTCTAGTGGTTTTATGAGCTTAGAGGCTTTGCTTCGTTTTGCTTCTGAGCATTTTTCTCCTCATGTAGAACCTGCCCAGTGTTTCGGGAAAGTGGGAAAGGCCTTTGCCCCATGCAGCATATGGTTAGCAAGTGGTTCCTACTCTCTACCAGCTGCCACCAAAGGAATGGATAAACTGCAGGTGTCCTCAAGATGCTGGCCCCATGCCCGGGATGGAAGTAAATGTGGCTCTTTTGGCTGAGGGCAACCGCAAATGCAGCTTTCCAGAAGTCACATATTGAGGACCACTGTTTTATATACACACATTACAGATGCACACGTGAACATTTGTTTGCGTACTCTTCCAGCCCACAAGGCAGGGAGATCCGTATTTTGGACTCAGTACAAACCATGAAATTCTCAACTGGCTAATATCCCCCCCCCCCCCGAAGTAGAGTATTCCTTTCATCATCATCATATATTCTAATAATAGCCAACAGAGGGCGCCGTGCGGATCCTTAGTCCCAGGAAAAGGAAGCTCCGTTTGGCTCAGGAGCTTTTCCTATATATTGAGTAGTCTGCCAGTGCCTGCAGAAAAATCTAAAAACTAGAAAAAACCCTCCTGTGAGAGAGAGGTTAGAACGTTCGGGGGGGGGGGAAGAGGCTTCTAACCGGCTCTGTGAGTCAAAGGGTGTGGGGGAAGGGCCCTTTCCAGGCCTCCTTTGGCCTTTCAGGGAGGGAGGGAGCCTTGGGGCCTGGCCTGGGGAGTCCCTAGAGGTTTTGAGGTGGGATTGGGGAAGGGAGAGGTCTCAGCTGGGTATAATGCCACAGAGTCCACCTTCCAAAGCAGTCATTTTCTCCAGGGCGACAGATCTCTGCTGCCTTGAGTTCAGTTGTAAGTCTGGGGGGGGGGGGTTTCCTTCAGGCCCCACTTAGAGGTTGCCAAGCCTAGGCCTGCCAGGACTTTAGGGTTGCCAGGTTCCCCCCCTGGCCACCGACAGGGGATTCTGGATAAGGTTGCCAGGTCCAGGCTGGGAAACTCCTGGAGATTTGCGGGAGGAGCCTGGGGAGGACAGGGACCTCAGTGGGGTACAATGTCACAGAGTCCACCCTCCAAAGCATCCATTTTCTCCATGGGAAGTTATCTTTGTAGTCTGGAAATGAGCAGGAATTACAGGGGATCCCCAGGTCCCACCTGGAGGCTGGCATCCCTCGGCAGCACCCTCTGGGTGACTTGATACCACCTGATTTGCATGACTCAAGTAGGCCCAGCTGCTTGCTACTGTTTATCAGCAGCCATCAGTTAGAGCTTCAGATTAGGGTTTGCAAGACCCAGGTTCAGATCCCTATCTTGCAGTGGAAGCTAACTGGGTTATTTTGGACCAGTCACATACATTCAGCCTAGCCAACCTCACAGGGTTGTTGTGCAGATAAAAAGGAGGAGAGAATAATGTAAGCTGCTTTGGTCCCCACTGTGGAGAAAGACTGTAATTTTTCTAGGTAGAGGCTGTGGGGGAGGGGTGTGGAGATGGAAAGTTGCAGATAGAGAGACAGATAAAGGTGGGTTGGCTGTTGGGTGGGAAGGAAATTGTGTTGCCAACTCCAAGTTGGGAAATTCCTGGACATTTGTGGGGTGGAGCCTGGGGAAGGTGGGATTTGAGGAGGGAAGGAACTACAGATCAGTATAATGCCATAGCTGGAGGAGAAAAAGAAAGGGGGGGCAGAAGGGAAAAAGAGTGTGAGAGAGGTAGAGGGAGACAGGAGGAAGCAAAGGTGTGAGGAATAGGATAACCATTCCGCAAGTTTCTTGCGGGTCTCCACTTGTTATATATATTTTTTAAAAACCCTAAAAGTTTTGCACTAGCAAAGTGTTGTGCCAAGGAGGAAGCAGGTGCCAGATAGTGCACTGTGCTGCACAGTAGTGTAGAATGAAGAAATGTCTCTCTTTAAGCTTGGCATAACATGCTTATTGATGAGGGACAGTGTGAGCTTGGGGTACAAGGTATGTATGCACAAACACTCTGAAACCACTCTTTCTTCTATGCATATGTAAGAAGGATTGAAGAGCAGTTTGGACTGGGCTGGGACGAGAGGTGATTTTGAGAGAAAGGACACTGGTGTTGCTTGGGAATTAGCAATGCCTGCCTCCAGGCCCCTTAAAGCCCACTAAATCTAGTAAAGTAAAGGTAAAGGTTCCCTTGCTTGAAAGCCAGTCGAATCCAACTAGGGTTGCGGTGCTCATCTCCGTTTCAAAGCCGAAGAGCCAGCGCTGTCCGAAGACGTTTCCGTGGTCATGTGGCCGGCATGACTAAACACCAAGGCACACGGAATGCTGTTACCTTCCCACCAAAGTGGTACCTATTTATCTACTTGCAATTTCTTGCTTTCGAACTGCTAGGTTGGCAGGAACTGGAACTAGAGATGGGAGCTCACTCCATCATGCGGCCCCCGGGTCTCGAACTGCTGAACTACTGACCTTCCACAGCCTACAGTTCAGTGTCTTAACCACTTAAGCCACCGCAGCTCCCCCACTAAATCTACAAGTTTTTAAATCTAGATTGTACAGAGACATTATAAACATCTTGTATGTTCACCTCCAAAAGCAACGTTGGAGCCTATAAAAGGAGCCTTGATGTTCTTACCATTGAGAGAAGAATCTGAAACAGTATTTCACCAGGTGAGAGCTTCAGGTAGAAGTTTTGGCACAACCCCGTACTGAAAGGCCAGGTGATACACACAGAGACGTCTCTTACCATGTCACTCCTCGAGCTTGGGCAGTGAGATGGTGTGAACTGAAGCCAGAGTCCCGCTGGGAGTATGATGACGACTGTCAGCATGGAACAGGGGGAAGACCTTCCTCTTCATGCACAAGCACATTTGATAGATCTGCAAGCGTACTTCCTTCTGCCAGTAGGCATAGACTACGGGGTTCATGAGAGAGTTGCATAAGCCCAACACCCACAAGTAATGCTCAAGGATGTTACGCGAGATGCAGCCCCCACATGCAGCTTGCACGATACTCCCAACAAAGAAGGGTGACCAGGAGAGGACGAAACACCCCACTAGAATGGTCACAGTGCGCATGGCCTTGGTATCGCTGGAGGGCTGCAGGGCCGGGCAAGTTCCTGATGAGCGGATTTGCTCCCGCTCTCGAATCTGCTGGGCGTGCGAAGAAGCAATCTTCAGCAGGTGACAGTGAATGTAGACGAAAGCGAACAAAGCTGGGAAGAAAGCCACACAAAAGATAGTGAGCATGTAGGTGGGGTGGAAGACACCAAAGAAAGTGCATGGTTCTTGGTAGCTCTTCTTCTGGAAGCTCTGGACGATCAAAGGGAGGAAGCCGATCAAGAAGGCGAGGAGCCAGAGCCCTCCGATGCAAGCCCCAACAACTAGGCCATGCATGACTTTGAAGTATCGGAATGGATGCTTAATGGCCAGGTATCTGTCAAAGGCCACCAGAATGACTGTAAGGATGGAAGCAGCTGAGGGGCAGGCGATGCAGGCCATGCGCAGGATACAGTAATTTCGGGAAGTATGGTGGGTGGGGCCAGCCAGCTCCTCTGTAACCAGCCCAGTTATGGTGAAGCCAACCAAAGAATCAGCGA
>NW_015162511.1:84440-87112 GCF_001447785.1 Gekko japonicus | reverse complement strand
GAGCCGCACCAGCGCAACAGCCACAAGAGCATTGATAGCCATGATGAGAAAGGCCAGGATAGCAAGGAGTACCCCAAAGCACACGTTTCCCATGGCAGTTTTCTTTACCGGAGCAAGGCAAAGCGGGAGACTCCAGGCACTCGGTAGCTGAAGCTCACCAGTGGAGCCACCACAGACGCAAGCACACCTCCTTGAGCTGTTTGTTCAGGAGACCGCCCGAGCAGTACAGGTGATGGGGGAAATCTCAAAGCAAGAGATGGTGTGCCCCAATCATTGGCCAGGCAGCCGAGCAAGTTAGCTCCAGCCTGTTTGAGCTGCTACATCCAGTTAAGCTAGCCTTGTAAGGCTCCTATTGACAGAACCTCCTAAAGTGCTGGGCATAACCCCTCCCCTTGGA
The DNA here is from genome assembly GCF_001447785.1 of Gekko japonicus. Classification (NCBI taxonomy): domain Eukaryota; kingdom Metazoa; phylum Chordata; class Lepidosauria; order Squamata; family Gekkonidae; genus Gekko; species Gekko japonicus. The sequence goes on along the minus strand of NW_015162511.1, from coordinate 86,715 downwards.
GGGATCAGTTTCCAGACAACCCCCAAGCAGAGAGAGGAAATGCTTCCTGCAACTTCGTTGTATACACACAGCTCTCTAAGTAACCTTGACCTTTGCCTCTGGGCTCTATAATAAGCCCATCCGAGGGTGGGAACGGGGAAGGATTTCATTCAGATTCACCAAATGTCCTGAATTATTTTTAACTTAATCCATTTATTCATCTTGAGTATCCTTGCACGGAAACAAAACTGGGAAAGGTCTAAAGAAAAACGGACTGCTTAATGCTATTCAAGATGACAAGTTGTGCTCACAGAAGGATAAAGGGAGGTTGCGGCTACGCTCCATATAAGCCAAGGTCCCTCCTTTCGGAGAGCTACCTTGATTAATGCGCAGATGGATCACATCAACAGCAACTTCCAGACGCCCTTTGGAAGGGCATCCTTATAGGTTTAAAACGAGGAAAACTGTTTCACAGAGCTAAGTAGCCTGCTTAAATCTTCATGTATCCAAAAGCTCCTTCATCCCTAATGTGGCTTCCTCAGCAGTTTTCACCACGCTCCCTCTGATTCAGGGGACTCAGTATGGAACCCCAAAGAAACTGAAATATTTAAAGTATATTGGAGGGGTAAGTGGGATGCTGGAATAACCAGCCTGTGAAGGGGAGAGCAGGCACAGATTTCTATGGGTCTTAGGGGCTTCTCAGAAATGCTTTACAGAAAGCGTTGCCCAGGGGCAGATTAACCATTAAGCAGTCTAAGCACATGCTTCTACAGTTCAGTGTAAAGGGGGCACCACAAAGTTGGGGAAAGGTTGAAAAGGGGGGGGAAATGAATGAAGATTTGTGAAAAAATTTGATAAAACTAGTGCACATTGATCATGGTGCACACTAGGGTTATCTTCTATTTTTTGTTGGCGAGGTGCAGTGTCATAGGCTATGACACCAAGATTGGGGGCACCAAGATTGGTCAGTGCTTAGGGCACCAGTGAGCCTTAATCTGCCCCTGACGTTGCCCGATCCCCTGGCCACTGGCAGGGAGGTGGGAGTGGTGGGCTAGAGGTGCCAGCTCCAGGTTGGGAAACTCTTGGAGATTTGGAGATGGAGCCTGGGGAGGGCAGGGACCTCAGTGGAGTACAATGCTATAGAGTCCACCCTCCAAAGCATCCATTTTCTCGAGGGGAACTGTAATAGTCTCTGTAGTCAGGAGACGAGCTGTTATTCAGGGGATCCCCAGGTCCCACCTGGAGGCTGGCATCCCTAACTGAAAGGGAAATGGTACAGGTGAACAGTTGCCAGTAACGCAAGGACAAACCTTGCACACATTTGTGCCAGTGCACTAAAACAATTGCACAGGGTGCTCCTGTGTATATTTATTATTTTTTGTGAGACCTCCCTTTGCCAGGGCTGGGAAATAAATTTCTTTGGTAAGACTTCTCATAAAACTTTCTGCAATCAATGTAAAACAGAGTTGTTCAGGAGGGCATTTTTATAAAGGAACAGGGCAGCGTTGAAACTGAATGATTCAAGAAGACATTTCAGTAGAGAGGACTGTACCGTGGACTATACTACAACTATGTGCTATCTGTTGCCATATTTTTTTAAATCTTGCTTTCACTGCATTACATTACCACATACGTAATATTTCCTGCATTGTTTAACATATCATGTTTAATACTTATGCCTGGTTTCAGATTTCCACACCCTGTCCTGCTGTATTGTTTGTTAGCTATCTCCTCATGCTGTTGGTCATACTAACTTGCATTATGTGATCTGTCTCGAGTCTCAGTGGAAAAAATGGGCTATAAATAATATAAACAACAGCATTCATTTAAAATATTTGTATCCTATCTTTCCATTCTATAATCAGTCATGTAGCTAACATGAATATATAACAGACAATTTGAAAAAATGTGAAACACTGAAAGACTGGCAAAATAATGTAACGAAAGCAACAAAAAAGCTCCTTCAAATAAAACAGTTTTAACAGTACTAACACAATTCCATTCGAGAGTGAGCACCAAATAAATGTAATTTGGACGTCTGAGACACTACCTGGGAGTACAAGAAGGCCCATTTCTCTGTAGCCATCTACCTAATCTCAAAAGATTGGAACACTTGGAGCAGGACCTCCAGTGATTACCTCAGTAAACTGGTTCATTTGGGTCTCTCAGATACCACAGCCTGGAATAATGGATCCTGGGAGACCCAGGTTCAGATCTTCACTCTGCCATGGAAGCTTGCTGCGTGACCTTGAGCCAGTCTGTCTCTCTCTCTCTCCCCCTCTCCCCCTCCCCCCTC
>NW_015162511.1:80734-84002 GCF_001447785.1 Gekko japonicus | reverse complement strand
TTCAGGTACAAGCTCTCCCTCCTCTGTGAGGGCAGATCTGCGGGTCCCCCCCCCCATAGGTACCAATCCAAAACAGTCCAGTGGAGCCTGAGTGGTGGGTGTTGCCTTCTGACACACTTCCGGTGATGTCAGGGGGTGTGGCATATGCAAATGAGTTATGCTAATGAGTTATGCTAATGAGCTCCTGCACCTCTTTTTCTACGAAATGACCCCTGCTCCCCCATACAGGGAATTATAATAAATTACGATGCATTCCAGATTAAAAAGCATTTCCCACTTGACTAAAATCATCTGCCGAGATGCAATCAGTTAAATTTTGGGTAAAACTTTCTTGTGCTGTCCATGAAGACAGATCCAGGTGGGTAGCCATGTTGGTCTGAAGCAGTAGAACAAAGTTTGAGTCCAGTGGTAGCTTTAAGACCAACAAAGTTTTATTCAAGATGTGAGCTTTCGTGTGCAAGGCACACTTCCTCAGATACAGGGTTTCGTGCATGCACACAAAAGCTCACGCCTTGAATAAAACTCTGCTGTTCTTAAAGGGGCCACCGGACTATTTCTTGTGCTCTATTTGGCAGAGTGCTCTGAGGAGGTTTGTGTCTGGCAGTGTTTTACAAAGCTGCTGGAAAGTGAGTTTCTGGCGAAAGAGACAGCAATGTTACGAGTCAGAACTTTGTTTCTGATTCCCAGTTCCTTTATTCAACACAGACCTGCATGAGCAGCCCAAAATAAGGAACGGAAGCTTTCCCACCTTACACCTGAAAATGAATTTTGGACTAACCTGTATCTCACATCCCCATATCTGGATCCCTGAAGATGCCTCTGGTCACCTTTGCTTTTGCTCAGTGCACTTTGGCATATTATGATCCCGGGCTTCACTAACACTGCATCTTGGATTGATAATGCCCAGTTGGGAAATTCCTGGAGATTTGGGGGTGGAGACTGGAGAAGGCAGGGACCTCACTGCGATACAATGCCATAGAACTTGCCCTTCAAAACAGCCATTTTCTCCAGAGGAACTGATTGCTGTACTCTGGAGATCAGTTGTAATTCAGGGAGATCTCCAGGCCCCACCTGGAGGTTGGCAACCCTAGTTGCATCATTTGCGCCCAGATGAGGCCTTTGACTTGTGGATGCTTTTGTTGGTTTAAAAATTTGAGGAGATCCTTGTAATTTGTTGTGCAACTTCTCTTTTTCATTTTCCCATGAAGTGGACGGGCAATAAAAGAAGGATTAGTTTTTATATTCTGCTTTTCTCTACCTTAAGGAGTCTCAAAATGGCTTACAATCGCCTTCCCTTCCTCTCCCAGTAGCAGACCCCCTGTGAGGTAGGTGGGGCGCTGAGAGAGTTCTGAGAGAACTGTGACTGGCTCAAGGTCACCCAGCAGGTTTCATGTGAAGGAGCAGGGAATCAAATCCAGTTCTCCATATTAGAGTCTGCCGCTCTTAACCACTACACCACACTGGCTCAGTGGACTCAGGACAGACAAAAGGAAATATTTTGTTACTCAGCAAGTGATTAAAATGTGGAATTCGCTGCCAGAGGAGAGGATGTAGTGATGGCAACAGGCATAGGCATCTTTAAAAGGGGAGTAGACTGACTGACGGACGATATGATGACTAAAGGGAACCTCCACATTCAGAGGCAGCAAACCTCGGAATCCCAGTGCCATGGGGAGAATCTTGGCATCACTACTCCCTGTTTGTTGACAACCCCTTGGTTCCGGGACAACCCTTTGGTGGCTGGTGAAACAGCATGCTGGACTAGTCTAGATGGACCACTGGTCTGATCCAGCAGGGCTGGTCTTATGTTTGTTGGAGGACCTGGTTCTAGTTACTTTATGTGTTATTGAACATATGGCATTTTGTTCTTGCTGATGTGAACCCTTGGAATAAGAAGGGGTACACTTTGAATTAAAATTACGAACTACGGGAAAATTAAAGTGCACCCCTCCCCCCTGAATTGTCCTATTCTTCCATTGCAGGCTCAGGATGCCAGCCTTCAGGTGGGACCTGGGGATCCCCAGGAATTACAACTCATTTCCAGACTTTAGAGATCAGTTCCCCTGGAGAAAATGGATGCTTTGTAGGGGGAACACTATGGCATTGTACACCACTGAGGTCCTTGTCCTCCTCAGGCTCAGCCCCCAAATCTCCAGGAGTTTTTCAGCCTGGATCTGGCAACCCTACCATCCCTCGCAGGTTGGCCGGGGGCAACCCTAGCTCAGGTACACCTGCCACGGCAACCCAGGGGAGTCTCTAAATTACACTATTACCCTAAGAACAAATTTTGAGTCTAGTGGCACCTTTAAGCCCAGCAAAAGTGTATTCAAAGTGTAAGCTTTCGTGTGCAAAGCATACTTCTTCGGAGGGGGAAAAAGCTATTAGCCTAAATTACTCTAAACTAAGCCTGACAGCATAAGAACGTCGAGTGGCCAATGAGAATGAGCGGAGGACAGTTTTCCCTTTGGTCGTTCCTCGCACCCTTCCGAGTGCAAGAAACCACAACTCCCATGGTACTCTCGGTTCTCAGGCCACGCCCCCTAACGACGGACAGCGAATGGAACGGCTCGTAAGTCGCTTGGGGGTGGGGTCCGTGAAGAGCCTGAGTGTCCAGCAGATTGAGACGTGGAAAAGGGGCCGGGACCGGGATTGCAGATGTTTCAGGAGTATCGGCGGCGGCCGGCCGCTGGGCCAGCAGGTGGGCGTTGCTGGGCAGCCAGGTTAAGGTGGGGCCGAGTTCTGCCTTTTCTCCAGCTAGGTTCGCGTGGTGGGGGCGGCGGCCTCGCTGGGTCGCCTCGCTCCGGTTGTCATGGGAATCACCAGCGGGCCTGCTCGTCGCCTTCCGTTTCCATCCGGGGCTCTCTCTCTGACATCTAAACGGGGAAGGGGGGCGTTGGCAGCGTTTTTCTTCGCGGTCAACCTGTGCGTAAACTCAGCCCTGGAAGCTGTTTTCCAGTGCTGGGGTTCCGCCTACGGCTGAAATGCCGAGGCAACAATGTCTCTGAGCAGATGCAGAGTGTCAGGCCCTCCCCTCAAGCGCTGAGCGACCACAGCCGCTTTGCCCGTGAAACTACGAGAGTGAATTACAAATCTGGACGTTCTTGGGCCAATTCCGTCACTACATGAGCTCTCTAAGCGGCCTTAGGCGAGCTGCTCTCTCTTGGCCTCAAAATCTGGACGTTCTTGGGCCAATTCCGACTCTACATGAGCTCTCTAAGCGGCCTTAGGCGAGCTGCTTTCTCTTGGCCTCAGCCCTACCCCCTTGCCA
>NW_015162511.1:80452-80599 GCF_001447785.1 Gekko japonicus | reverse complement strand
CAGGGTCATCCAGCGAGTTTCCATCTTGTCTCTGGCGAGTTTCCATCTTGTCTCTGGCAATCTCCTCTTCTTTTCTCTCTCTCCTCTTATCTGCAGTATGGGGATAATATTGTTGCTTATTTAATGTTGTTGTGTATTTAAACTAAA
>NW_015162511.1:80220-80363 GCF_001447785.1 Gekko japonicus | reverse complement strand
ATTAGATCACAAAAGTCATTAATTGAAAGGTAGAAGACTTTTCATGCCCAGCAGCCTAGGAACAAGCCAATCATAGCTGGTTGAAATAGAGATGGCTTCCATAGTTTATGGAACCTAACCAAAGCATAGATCCTTTGCATGTC
>NW_015162511.1:77794-77977 GCF_001447785.1 Gekko japonicus | reverse complement strand
ATGAGTTATGCTAATGAGCTCCTGCACCTCTTTTTCTACGAAATGACCCCTGCTCCCCCATACAGGGAATTATAATAAATTACGATGCATTCCAGATTAAAAAGCATTTCCCACTTGACTAAAATCATCTGCCGAGATGCAATCAGTTAAATTTTGGGTAAAACTTTCTTGTGCTGTCCATGA